>NC_053026.1:202486830-202695046 GCF_003073215.2 Triticum urartu | reverse complement strand
TGCTAGTCACCACGAATATCACAAAAATACATGGCAAGCACCTCTATAAAGATGGCATGGCATTTAACAAAACACATGTAGAGCTCAGGATCATAGCATGCACACATTAATCATGGCAAAAATGACAACATGCCATTTGCTGAAACAGATCTGACAAATTCATCATATAGCCCTCTTCCAATAGCATTTCGGGCATCAAGATGAGATCAAATGAAAATGATGCAATGAGATGAAATGATGTACTCGTCGAGGCGAACATTTTTATATGCTACACGCACGAATCGGGGCTATGGATGCAGGTTATGGCATGCCAAAGTTTGCAAAAAAAATTAGGGTTCGGGGATGAAAAGTCAACCGCGAGGAAACTGGATCTGGATCTCAGATCGACCGGCACTGTAGCGGCGCGCTTCCCAAGCTCGCCGGCCGGAGTTGTAGTCGACGGTGGCCGGATCTCGGAGGGGGGGGGGCGGAGAAGAGGAAGCAGGGACGGTCGGCGAGGTGGGACGGCGGAGGGCGGCGCGGTGACGCGACGGCCGTCGTCTGAGGCGAGGAGGCGCCGGACGGCGACGAGGGTCGCCGGCGACAACCTAGGGCGGCGGCGCAGCCGCACCAGCGTCGGAGGAGAGGAGTGGCCCGGGGCGGCGCAGCCTCGGGCGCTGGGGCACGGCCCAGAGCGGCGCAGGGGCGGGCCGGCGATGGGCTTGCCCGGGCCGGCGGCGTGGGGTCGGTGAGGCGCCACGTGGCGCGAGCGGATAGGGTGCGGGCGGCGGGGCGGCTTGTCCAGCCGGATTCGGACGTTGTCCGGCGCGGAGATGGGATTTTTAGGGTTTCGGGGGAGAGGAGACCCGAGATTTCGGAAGGGGATCTATTTATAGAGGTAGAAGGAGCTAGGAAGCTCCAAATGAGGTGCGGTTTTCGGCCACGCGATCGTGATCGAACGCTCTAGATGATGGAGAGGTTTTTGGTGGGTTTTGGGCCACTTTGGAGAGGTGTTGGGCTGCAACACACACGAGGCCTTTTCGGTCCCTCGGTTAACTGTTGGAGTATCAAACGAAGTTCAAATGGCATGAAACTTGACAGGCGGTCTACCGGTAGTAAACCAAGGCCTCATGGCAAGTCTCGGTCCAATCCGGAAATGTTTAACCTCCACACACGAAAAGAGGTAGAAAGGACCACCGGAGGACATAGGAGCGCCGGAATGCAAAACGGACAACGAGGAAAATGCTCGGATCCATGAGACGAACACGTATGCAAATGCAATGCACATGATGACATGATATGAGATGCATGACAAAGACAACAACACACGGAGACAAAAACCCGACAACGGAGAAAATAAAATAATTTAGGCCGGAAACAACAAGAGTTGGAGTACAGATAAGGTAAATTACATCCGGGGTGTTACAACACTCCACCACTACGAAAGGATCTCGTCCCGAGATTTAGGACTGCAAAACGCCGGGTACTCAGAAAGGAGGTGATCCTCGTGTTCCCAGGTGGCTTCACGGTCAGAATGATGTGACCACTTGACTTTGAGGAATTTGATTGACTTGTTGCGAGTCTTGCGCTCAGTTTCTTTAAGAATAGCAACAGGGTGCTCACGATAAGAAAGGTCTTCTTGGAGATCAATGTCTTCGAAGTTGACGGTGCGGTCAGGGGTCTTGAAGCACTTGCGGAGCTGAGAGACATGGAACACGTCGTGCACATTTGCAAAGTTGGAGGGAAGCTCAAGTTGATAGGTGAGATCGCCTCTCTTGCTGATGATCTTGAAAGGACCCACGTATCTAGGGGCAAACTTCTCTTTAATACCGAAGCGACGAGTACCTTTCATTGGAGAGACGCGGAGGTAAACATGGTCTCTGATCTCGAAAGCCAAATCACGATGCTTACTATCATAGTAGCTCTTCTGGCGTGATTGCGCTGCTTTGAGGTTATCACGAATGACTTTACACATCTCTTCTGCCTCTGTGATCAAATCATTGCCAAGAAGTTGACGTTCACCAGTCTCTGACCAGTTAAGAGGAGTACGTCACTTCCTGCCATAAAGAATTTCAAATGGGGCCTTGCCCGAACTCGCTTGAAAGCTGTTGTTGTAGGAAAACTCGGCATATGGAAGACAATCTTCCCACTTCATACCGAAAGAGATAACGCAAGCCCTGTGCATATCTTCAAGAATATGATTGACACGCTCGACTTGGCCGCTAGTTTGAGGATGAAAAGTTGTGCTGAAACGGATGTTGGCGCCCATGGCCTTCTGAAAAGAATCCCAAAACTTCGAGGTGAAGATGCTGCCACGATCTGAAGAAATCAACTGCGGAATGCCGTGCAGAGAGACAACCCGAGTGGTATAAAGCTCTGTCAATTGAGCTGCTGTGATCTGTCAATTGAGCTGCTGTGATAGACTCTTTGATAGGCAGAAAGTGAGCCACTTTAGTGAGTTTGTCGATGACAACGAATATAGCATCATTGCCACACTTGGACTTTGGAAATCCAGTCACGAAATCCATCTCAATGTGGTCAAACTTCCATTCTGGAATGGCAAGAGGTTGGAGGAGACCAGCTGGTCATTGGTGTTCTGCCTTCACTCTTCTGCAGACATCACATTCATTCACGAACTGAGCAATCTCACGCTTCATTCGAGTCCACCAATACGCCTGCTTGAGGTCATGGTACATCTTTGTGCTCCCAGGATGGATGGAGAGGAGTGAATTGCGAGCCTCGTTCATAATGACTTTACGAAGGTAACCTTTAGGCACAACAATGTGATCCTCGAAGAAGAGAGTATCCTTGTCATCAGGACGATAGCACTTGTACTTGGGTTGACTCTTGGCAATCTCAATCTTCACCTTCTTCACCATAGCATCAAGAAGTTGAACCTCGTGAATCTGATCTTCCAAAGTAGGAGAGACTTGGAGGTTGGCGAGGAAACCTTGAGGAACAACTTGCAGATTGAGTTTGCGGAAAGCTTCACAAAGCTCGGGTTGGTAAGACTTGAGAATCAAACTGTTGCAGTAAGCCTTCCTGCTCAGTGCGTTAGCAATTACATTGGCCTTGACTGGAGTATATTCGATACTCGGATTATACTCTTGAATCATTTCGACCCAACAAGTCTGCTTGAGGTTGAGATTAGGCTGAGTGAAGATGTACTTGAGACTCTTGTGGTCAGTGAAGATGTCCACTTTTCTTCCCAATAAGAGATGTCTCCAAGTCAAAAGAGTATGCACAACTGCCGCCAACTCGAGGTCATGAGTGGGGTAGTTCTTCTCGTTGGGCTTCAACTAGAGAGAGGTATAAGCCACAACTTTCTTCTCTTGCATCAACACTGCACTAAGACCTTGAAGAGAGGCATCACAGAAGACCTCGAACGGTTTGGATTCATCAGGAGGAGTCAGAACTGGAGCAGTGACTAATTTCTCTTTCAAGGTGTTGAAAGTGATGTCACATTCAGGAGACCAAACGTACTTCACGTGCTTCTGGAGAAGGTGGGAAAGAGGGTTCGCGATCTTTGAGAAGTTCTCAACGAATCTTCGACAATAGCTTGCGAGACCAAGGAAGCTGCGGAGTTGTAACACCCTCGATGCGACTATAGCTCCCACGTGTCGAGGCACGACTTAGAGACATAATCGCATTGAAGGCATATGTCATAAGTTAGGCAATCTTCACAACATCCCATGTAATGTAAATAATAAAGGGGAGATAACATAGTTGGCTTACACTCGCCACGTCAATCAAGTACATAAATAACATTACATCATCCAAACACTCATGGCCCGACTACGGCGCCAAAATAAAAGAGAACCCAACATGCGACAACGGTCCCGTTCACCCCCAACTGGGCACCACTACTGATCATCGGGAAAGGAAACATAGTAATGTTGAGAGTCTTCGTCGAATTCCCACTTGAGCTCAAACGCGTCTCTTGGAATGAAAATTGCAACATATAGTCTTCACATCCGAACAAAATGAACGAATGCATTCCTCTTGAAATGGTCACATATCCATAAATTGAGAAGCCACGTAGAATTAAGATAGAGAAATAAATCAACAAGGTACGGATCAAGAACGAATAATCCGTAAGAAATCCCAATCTCAAACCAATATCCGTGGAAGAAAAACTAGAGCTACTAGAATTCCCACCTATGAAACTCCCGAACCTTTCCGGTTATGCAATCAGGTGTTGGGGATACAGGGGAAGCATAATATCTCACCCAAACTAGCAAATCCTACATCCAGCTGTATCCATCCTTCAACACATAACCAAGAAACCTTCGGAAACCATCTACCTCAACCTTCGAAAAGCATCCATTATACAAGTTATGGCGATACTCCCGAACTCCTGCCCCAGTACTGGGTGGCGTCGAGGTTATCTCACCAACGAACTGCATAAAAGAGATTTTCGATGTCGACGTACTAAACTCAGGTATTCCAGAATTGCAACGATAAAATTATGACGACAACACCTCAGAGCTCAACTCCCCGGGACACTTCCACAAAACCCCTGACAGGAGGCACCAAGACAATGTTCTCATCATAAATCCATCAGAACGATTCCAAGATACCCGCGTGATCCTAAATTTTTTTTAGTGAAATTTGAGAAGAGAAGAGTCAAAACTCTACATCAGGATGCCTTACCAGAGCGATGAGGAGACTGGGAAGTAAAAAGAATTCCTAAGCTCTCCGATATATAATTCCTAAATGACTCAAAACATTTTTCTAGACACAACTCGGCCGCTAAAAACGATCAAGCAATGGGGCTCCTAAGGTCGGGGAAGGCTCTGATTACCAACTTGTAACACCCTCGATGCGACTATAGCTCCCACGTGTCGAGGCACGACTTAGAGACATAATCGCATTGAAGGCATATGTCGCAAGTTAGGCAATCTTCACAACATCCCATGTAATGTAAATAATAAAGGGGAGATAACATAGTTGGCTTACACTCGCCACGTCAATCAAGTACATAAATAACATTACATCATCCAAACACTCATGGCCCGACTATGGCGCCAAAATAAAAGAGAACCCAACATGCGACAACGGTCCCGTTCACCCCCAACTGGGCACCACTACTGATCATCGGGAAAGGAAACATAGTAACGTTGAGAGTCTTCGTCGAACTCCCACTTGAGCTCAAACGCGTCTCCTGGAGCGGAATCATCAGGCCCTGCATCTGGTGTAATAGTAATCTGTGAGCCACAGGGACTCAGCAATCTCGCACCCTCGCGATCAAGACTATTTAAGCTTGTAGGTAAGGCAAGGTAAAATATGAGTGGAGCTGCAGCAAGCGACTAGCAAGTATGGTGGCTAGCTTATACGCAAAAGAGAGCGAGAAGAGGAGGCAAAGCGCGAGCGAGAAACTAGAGAACCACCTGTGCAAACATTACTCCAACACCGTGTCCACTCCCCGGACTCCGCTGAGAAGAGGCCATCACGGTAACACACTCAGTTGATTCATTTTAATTAATTAAGGTTCAAGTTATCTACAACCGGACATTAACAAATTCCCATCTGCCCATAACCGCGGGCACGGCTTTCGAAAGTTCAAATCCCTGCAGGGGAGTCCCAACTTAGCCCATGACAAGCTCTCACGATCAACGAAGGAATAGACCTCCTCCCAAGACGTTCCGATCAGACTCGGTATCTCCATAATTCAAGACACTTCGACAGGTTAAAACAAGACCAGCAACACCGCCCGAATGTGCCGACAAATCCCGATAGGAGCTGCACATATCTCGTTCTCAGGGCACACTCAGATGAGCCAGACGTCGGGTAGGCCAGCCCAGAGTTGCCCCTGGTAGCCCCGGACATCGCTCGGTTGGACCAACACTCAGAGGAGCACCTGGCCCGGGGGGGTTAAAATAAGATGACCCTTGAGTCTGCAGAACCCAAGGGAAAGAAAAGGCTAGGTGGCGAATGGTAAGACCAATGTTGGGCATTGCTGGAAAAGCTTTAATCAAGGCGAACTATCAAGGGGTTCCCATTATAACCCAACCGCGTAAGGAACGCAAAATCCGGGAACATAACACCGATATGACGGAAACTAGGGCGGCAAGAGTGGAACAAAACACTAGGCGAGAGGCCGAGCCTTCCACCCTTTACCAAGTATATAGATGCATTAAGATAACATAGCAATATAATGATATCCCAACAAGTAAATAAATGTTCTAACAAGGAACGGCCTTCAATCTTCACCTGCAACTAGCAACGCTATAAGAGGGGCTGAGCAAAGTGGTAACATAGCCAATCAACGGTTTGCTAGGACAATGGTGGGTTAGAGGTTTGACATGGCAATTTGGGAGGCTTGAAAGCAAGTGGTAGGCATCGTAGCAATGGCATAGCAAAAGAGCGAGCAAACTAGCATAGCAAAGATAGTAGTGATTTCGAGGGTATGATCATCTTGCCTGCACAGTTGTCAGAGTTGACTGGATCCTCAAAAGCAAACTCAATGGGCTCCTCGTTAGAGAACTCATCTCCCGGCTCTACCCCAACAAGACAAACAAGCAACAAGGATACAATCAACCACGTGCAAGACCAAGCAATATGATGCAATGATGATATGTTATGCGGAATGCGATGCGGGATGCAAAATGCAAGATATGACAGGAAATGCATGAACCTGGCCTCAACTTGGAAATCCATGTGTGCCACTGGAGAGATGAGATGAAATCGCTTGAAAACGATATAAAAAACGCCAGAATCGGAGTTACGATTTGGAAATGGCAAGCGATTCAAATATGGCCACGTTCTGCGATTTACAGCAAGTAGCCATCTACATGCAATGAGATGAACATGCTATAGCACCCGAACATGACAACAAAATACATGGCAGGGATGCATACAAGATGCTTAACAAAAGTCTAGCACTGAGCTACGGCCAATTCATCCATTAACAGGTTCAAACAAGCATGGCAAAAATGCATATGGCAAACAGATCTCAGACTTAGTGAAATTAACACTTGTCTGGAATTCCAGATCAGGTAGCCCTCTTCGGAGCAACAAAACTACATGCTACAGGATCTGAACATGGCAAAGGAAAGCATGGCATGGAGCTACTCAAAGAGCTTAACAAAAGTCCCTTAGTGACCTTGAGCCAAAAGGGATCAGAAAATATAAATGCAAGCATGTGAACATGGCAAAAACATAATCAGTTTTCAGACAGTGAAAACTAGAGCAAGCTGAAATATAACTCAAGTAGGCATGTTTACGAGCTCGATGCACTCACTACAGAGCAATTCATGGCAAGACAAGCATACAACCATCAAGAAGGCACAAAATGCAAGCTAGACATGGCAAGAACAATAGCATAGCATGCACGGATCAACTACAACATCACCGGCAAAATTGCAAACAAGTTGACAATCTGCCCAGATTCACAAAGTAGCAAAAGTAGAGCTCGATTGACTCAAGCTAGGGTGCTCCATAATTCCAAACAAAGACATGGATGGATAGATCACTACAATATTAACAAAACATCCTTACTGATCATCCTCAAAAGAGGCACAGATCACTAGGAAACAACATGAACATATGGCATCATGAGATAAACAGCTCAAGGACTTAGTGGAATTGCTAAGTCCCTGAAATCAGAATTAGCAAGTGCACCACTTTGCAAGCTTGCACTAGTCACCACACACATCACAAAAATACATGGGTTGCACCTCTGGAAAGATGACAAAACCCTTAACAAAACACATGTAGAGCATCAGGGCATATCATGCACACATTAATCATGGCAAAAATGACAAAAAGCTAAATGGAGTAGCAGATCTGACAAATATCTCAAGTAGCCCTCTTCTAACAGCATTTCGGGCATCAAGATGAAATCAAATAAAAATGATGTAATGGAATGAAATGATGTACTCTCTGAGATGAACATTTTGATATGCTATATGCATGAACTGGAGCTACGGATGCAAAGTTACGGAGCTATGAACATGGCAACTTGGATCTGGAATTTCTGGGACTTAGACGAAAAAAACACCTCCGGATCTAGGGTTTGACCCGGCACGCGAACCGAGGTCGGATCCGGCGAGCACTGTTCACCGGCGAGCTCGTGGTGGCCGGGGCCGGTGAGGAGGAGGCCGGGGAGTGGCCGGAGTGACGAGGAGGCGGCGGCGGCGAGCTTGCGCGGCGGGGCGGCGCGGCGGCGCGACCAGGCGGCGAGGAGGCGGGCGCGCGCGGCGAGGCGCCCTGGAGGAGGAGGCGCGGCCCGGGCGCGGGACGGAGGGGGCCGGCCTTGGGCCCGGCGGGCCGGCGGGTGTGGCGGCGGCGGGAGGCCATGTGGCAGCGTGGGAGTGGGTGCGGGCGGTGGAGCGGACTGTCCGGCCGGCGCGGATCTGGGATTTAGGGTTTGAGGACGAGGGGGATCCGGATTTCGGGGAAGGGGTCTTTATATAGGCATAGGAGGAGCTAGGAGAGTCCAAATGAGGTGCGGTTTGCGGCCACGCGATCGTGATCGAACGCTCTAGATGATGGAGCAGGTTTAGGTGGGTTTTGGGCCAAATTGGAGGGGTGTTGGGCTGCAACACACACGAGGCCTTTTCGGTCCCTCGGTTAACCGTTGGAGTATCAAACGAAGTCCAAATGGTACAAAACTTGACAGGCGGTCTACGGTAGTAAACCAAGGCCGCTTGGCAAGTCTCGGTCTAATCCGGAAATGTTTAATCCCCACACACGAAAGAAAGCTAGAAATGGCCACCGGAGGAGAACGAAACGCCGGAATGCAAAACGGACAACGGGGAAAATGCTCGAATGCATGAGACGAACACGTATGCAAATGCAATGCACATGATGACATGATATGAAATGCATGACAACGACAACAACACACGGAGACAAAGACCCGAACCCGAGGAAATAAATATAACTTAACGCCGAAATGGCAAGAGTTGGAGTACAAATTGGGAAAGTTACATCCGGGGTGTTACAGGAGTTGCTTCACGTTCTGAGGTGGTTCCCAATTCACAATTGCAGACACCTTCTCAGGATTCACCGCTATACCCTTGGCAGAAATGATATGCCCAAGGTAGAGAACCTCATCGAGCCAAAACTCGCACTTTGAAAACTTGGCGTAGAACTGATGTTCTCTGAGCTTATCCAGCACCAAACGCAAGTGCTTGGCATGATCTTCCTTGTTCTTGGAAAAGACCAAAATGTCATCGAGGTAGACCAAGACGAAGTCATTTGTGTAGGGGTTGAAGATGAAGTTCATCATGCGAGAGAATGTCGGAGGAGCGTTGACGAGGCCAAAAAACATGACAGTGTATTCATATGAACCATAGCTTGTTCCGAATGCCGTCTTGGGGATATCTTGCTCACGAATTCGAATTTGGTGATAGCCCATACGAAGATCAAGCTTGGAGAATACTTGAGCACCTTTGAGTTGTTCAAACAGCTCGTTGATGTTGGGAAGTGGGTACTTGTTCTTTATAATCTTCTTGTTCAATGGACGGTAGTCAACACAGAGTCGGTCCGTTCCATCCTTCTTCTTCACAAAAGAACACAACCCCATGGAGAAGAACTAGGTCGGATGAGACCCATTCACTCTTGAATATCGTGTTGCTTCTTCAGCTCCTTCAACTCTTCAGGTCCCAGCTTGTAAGGACGTTTGCAAACAGGTTCCGTGCCAGGCTCAAGATCGATGACAAATTCAACTGGCCGGTGCGGAGGCATTCCTGGAAGCTCTTCTGGAAAGACGTCTTGATATTCGCAAACGATCGGAATTTGAGAGATGGCATCCAGTTCACCCTTCTCATTGAGAGAAAACAGACGGATGGTATCATCACGAGCGGCAAAGACAATTACATGCTCAGACGAATGAGTCAATTGAATCTGCCTGGCAGCACAATCAAGATGAGCCTTGTGCTTAGAAAGCCAATCCATTCCAAGAATAAGATCAATATCCGACTCGCCCAGAATAATAGGAGAAGCTAGAAATTTGTAGTTGCCCAACGTGATAGTAACATCCGGGACGCAGATATTAGCTGTCATTTGCTTGCCCGGAGACACGATTTGCAAAGGTCTTTGCAAATGCTGATAATCGCACTCATACTTTGATGCAAAAGGTTTAGAAATGAAGCAATATGATGCACCAGTGTCAAAAAAAACTTTTGCAGGAACATCGTTAACAGGAAGGTTACCCATGATGACATCTGACGAGTCCTCTGCCTGAGCTGCATTCACCATGTTGACCTTGGCGTGCTTGGGGTTATGCTTGACCACAGCTGTACTTGCAGATCTCATAGGAGGAGGAGGAGGGAGACGCCTCTGATTGAAGCATTTGTTGGCATAGTGACCCTTCTGTTGGCACTTGTTGCACGTGACCTCCGAGAGCGGACGGTGATACGGAGCACTTGATCTTGGAGCTTGAGACGAAGTCTTGTTCTGAAAGCCAGGGTTGGGTGGGTGGGAAGATCCACTGCCACCTTTGCTCTTCTACTGATAAGGCTGATGGAACGGAGGAGGAGGAAGCCAATACTTTTGCTGCTTAGCCACTTGAGTTGAGGAAGAAGGAGTTGCATCTCTGACTCGCTTCTTGGAAGCATCGCACTTCAGTTGAGCAGTCTCTTGCTTCATTGCCATGTTGTAAAACTCATCGTACTTCTTGGGCCCAAAGAGGACAAGAGCTAATTGGAGTTCTTCTCTGAGACCACCCCTGAACTGGTATATCATGCTCTTCTCGTCAGGGACGTCTTGCTTGGCGAAACGAGTGAGCTTTTGAAACATGATGTTGTACTAGTAAACAGACATAGTGCCTTGCTTCAGGTTGCAGAATTCCTCACGCTTGCTCTCAACCACACTCTGAGGAATATGATGAGCTTTGAAGTCTTGACGGAATTCATCCCAGGTAATCACACAGCGTCCTCTGGAATCTTTGTACCGCTGAAACCATCCTGCAGCTTGGTCTTTGAGTTGGAAGGAGGCGAACTTGACAAAGTCCTCAGGCCTGACATTACTGCACTCGAAATGCTTGCATATGTTCACGAGCCAATCATCAGCGTTTGTTGCCTCAACACAATTGCTGAAGGTCTTTGTCTGATTAGTGAGGAACTGGTTGAGTGTAGCAAACTGATTCTGATTGTTGCCATGGCCCTGGTTCCCTTGGTTGCGCTCTTGAAGAAGTGGCATGATCAGCTGCGTGTTTGCATTGGTAGCAGCCATCACAGCTTGCCATGCCTCCGGAGGTGGAGGTGGTGGTGGCGGATCAAGATTCGGAATCGTGCGCGTTGGAGGAGCCATCCTGAAGAGGTTGACATCCGTTAGCATATTGACAGGCAAAAATCCAAGCTGAGTCGAACGGATTGAAATTTGCAACATATAGTCTTCACATCCGAACAAAATGAACGAATGCATTCCAATTGAAATGGTCACATTCCCATAAATTGAGAAGCCACTTAGAATTGAGGTAGAAGAAAAACAACAAGGTACGGACAAGAACAAATACTTGGTGAGGATTACCCAATCCCAAACCAAATATCCGCGGAAGAAGAACTAGAGCTACAAGAATTCCCACCTATGAAACTCATGAACCTTTTCGGTTATGCAATCGGGTGTTGGGGATACAAGGGAAGCATAATATCTCACCCAAATCTAGCAAATCCTACATCCAGCTGTATCCATCCTTCAACACATAACCGAGAAACCTTCGGAAATCGTTTACCTCAACCTTCGAAAAGCATCCGTTATACAAGTTAGGGCAATACTCCCGAACTCTCGCCCCAGTACTGGGTGGCGTCGAGGTTATCTCACCAACAACTGCATAAAAGAGATTTTTGATGTTGGCGAAACTCAAGTATTCCAGAATCTCAATGATAAAATTGTGACGACAACACCTCAGAGCTCAACTCCCCGGGACACTGCCACAACCCCTAAATGACAGGAGGCACCAAGAACAATGTTCTCATCACAAATCGATCGGAACGATTCCAAGATACCTGCGTGATCCTAAATTTTTTTTAGTGAAATTTGAGAAGAGAAGAGTCAAAACTCTACGTCAGGATGCCTTACCAGAGCGATGAAGGGACTGGGGAGTAAAAATAATTCCTAACTCTCCGATATATAATTCCTAAATGACTCAAAACATTTTTCTAGACTCAACAACACCAACGATTCGATCAAGCAGGGGGCTCCTAAGGTCGGGGAAGGCTCTGATTACCAACTTGTAACGCCCTCGATGCGGCTATATCTCCTACGTGTCGAAGCACGACTTAGAGGCATAACCGCATTGAAAGCTATGTCGCAAGTAAGGTAATCTTCACAACAACCCATGTAAATAAATAAAAGGGGAAAAGATACATAGTTGGCTTACACTCGCCACGTCACACAAATACATGAATAACATTACAATCATTCAATACACTCATGGTCCGACTACGGTACCAAAATAAAGATCAACCCCCACATGCGACACGGTTCCCTATCGCCCCAACTGGGCACCACTATTGATCATCTGGGAAAGACACATAGTAACGGCGAGAGTCTTCATCGAACTCCCACTTGAGCTCAAGCGCATCGTCTGGAGCGGTATCATCGGTCCCTGCATCTGGTTTGGAAGTAATCTGTGAGTCACGGGGACTCAGCAATCTTGCACCCTCGCGATCAAGACTATTTAAGCTTATAGGTATGACAAGGTATGATGTGGAGCTGCAGCAAGCGACTAGCATATATGGTGACTAACATACGCAAATGAGAGCGAGAAGAGAAGGCGAAAGCACGGACGAACAACTATGATCAAGAAGTGATCCTAGAACAACCTACGTCAAGCATTACTCCAACACCGTGTTCACTTCCCGGACTCCGCCGAGAAGAGATCATCACGGTTACACACGCGGTTGATTCATTTTAGTTAAATTAAGTTTCATGTTATCTACAACCGGACATTAACAAATTCCCATCTGCCCATAACCGCGGGCACGGCTTTCGAAAGTTCAAATCCCTGCAGGGGAGTCCCAACTTAGCCCATCACAAGCTCTCACGGCCAACGAAGGATATTCCTTCTCCCAAGACAATTCGATCAGGCTCGACATCCCGGTTACAAGACATCCTCGACAATGGTAAAACAAGTCCAGCAACACCGCCCAAATGTGCCGACAAATCCCGATAGGAGGTGCACATATCTCGTTCTCAGGGCACACTCATATGAGCGCTCCATACAACTAAAACCAAACCTCGAGTTTCCCCGAGGGGCGCGCACAGGGCTCTAGTTTGGACCAACACTCAGAGGAGCACTGGCCCGGGGGGGGTTAAATAAAGATGACCCTTGGGCTCCGGAAACCCAAGGGAAAAAGAGGCTAGGTGGCAAATGGTAAAACCAAGGTTGGGCATTGCTGGAGGAGATTTATTCAAGGCGAACTGTCAAGGGGTTCCTATTATAACCCAACCGTGTAAGGAACGCAAAATCCGGGAACATAACACCGATATGACGGAAACTAGGGCGGCAAGAGTGGAAAAAAACACCAGACATAAGGCCGAGCCTTCCACCCTTTACCAAGTATATAGTTGCATTAAGATAAACAAGATAATATGGTGATATCCCAATAATAAACAATGTTCCAACAAGGAACGGTCTCCAATCTTCACCTGCAACTAGCAACGCTATAAGAGGGGCTGAGCAAAGCGGTAACATAGCCAAACAACGGTTTGCTAGGACATGGTGGGTTAGAGGTTTGACATGGCAATAGGGAGGCATGATAAGCAAGTGGTAGGCATCGTAGCATAGTCATAGCAAAAGAGCGAGCATCTAGAAGGCAAAGATAGAAGTGATTTCGAGGGTATGATCATCTTGCCTGCAAAGTTGTCAGAGTTGACTTGATCCTCGTAAGCGAACTCAACGGGCTCCTCGTTCACGAACTCGTCTACCGGCTCTACCCAAACAAGAACAACAAGCAAATGGAACACAGTCAACCACGTGCAATGCTCAAACAACATGATGCAAACATGGTATGATATGCGGGATGCGATATGTGATGCATATGCATGATTTGACAAGGAATGATTGAACCTGGCCTCAACATGGAAATCCAAGAGTGCCGCTGGAAAGGTGAGGTGATTTCGGTTGAAATCGATATAAATATCACCGGAATCGGATGCACGGTTTGGAAATGGCAAGCAAAACAAATATGGCACCAGTGTGCGATAATCAGCAAGTGACCAACTAAATGCATCAAGATAAATATGCTACAGCACTCAAACATGACAAAAAAATACATGGCAGGGATCCACTCATGAAGCTTGACAAAATATGAACACTGAGCTACGGCTAGTTCATCCATTAACAGGTTCAAACAAGCATGGAAAAAGTGCAAATGATAACAGGTTTCAGACTTGGTGAAACTAACACAAGTCTGGAATTTAACATCAGAAAGCACATTTTAGAGCATGAAAACTACATGCTACAGGAACTTAACATGGCAAAGAAAGGCATGGCATGAAGCTACTCAAAGCACTTAACAAAAGTCCCTTAGTGACCTTGAGCCAAAAGGGATCAGAAAATACAATTGCAAGCATGTGAACATGGCAAAAACATAAACAGATTCAGACTTGGTGAAAAACTGGAGCATGCAAATCAGTCAACGAGTAGGCATGTTTACGAGCTCGATGCACTCACTACAGAGCATGGCATGACAAACTAAGCATACACCCATCAAGAAGACATGGCATAGGAGCTATACATGGCAAGAACAACATCATGACATGCACGGATCAAAAGCAACATCCTCGGCAAAATCGCTAAACATGTCAACAATCTGGCAGGATCATTTTATAGCAAAAGTAGAGCTCGATTGACTCAAGCTAGGGTGCTCCATAAATGCAAACAAAGACATGGATGGATAGAGCACCACAATATTAACAAAACATCCTTACTGATCATCCTCAAAAGAGGCACGGATCACTAGGAAACAACATGAACATATGGCATAAGGACAAAAACAGAACAAGGACTTAGTGAAATTCTAAGTCCCTGAAATCAGCATTACCGATTACGCTACTTTGCAAGCTTGTGCTAGTCACCACGAATATCACAAAAATACATGGCAAGCACCTCTGTAAAGATGGCATGGCATTTAACAAAACACATTTAGAGCTCAGGATCATAGCATGCACACATTAATCATGGCAAAAATGACAACATGCCATTTGCTAAAACAGATCTAACAAATTCATCACATAGCCCTCTTCCAACATCATTTCAGACATCAAGATGAGATCAAATGAAAATGATGCAATGAGATGAAATGATGTACTCGTCGGGACGAACATTTTTATATGCTACACGCACGAATCGGAGCTACGGATGCAGAGTTATGGCATGCCAAAGTTTGCAAAAAAAAAATTTAAGGTTCGGGGATGAAAAGTCAACCGCGAGGAAACTGGATCTGGATCTCAGATCGACCGACACTGTAGCGGCGCGCTTCCCGAAGCTCGCCGGCCGGAGTTGTAGTCGACGGTGGCCGGATCTCGGAGGGGGGGGCGGAGAAGAGGAAGCCGGGACGGTCGGCGAGGTGGGACGGCGGAGGGCGGCGCGGTGACGCGGCGGCCGTCGTCGGAGGCGAGGAGGCACCGGACGGCGACGAGGGTCGCCGGCGACAACCTAGGGCGGCGGCGCAGCCGCACCGGCGTCGGAGGAGAGGAGTGGCCCGGGGCGGGGCGGCCTCGCGCGCTGGGGCACGGCCCGGAACGGCGCAGGGGCGGGTCGGCGATGGGCTCACCCGGGCCGGCGGTGCGGGGTCGGTGAGGCACCACGTGGCGCGAGCGGATAGGGCGTGGGCGGCGGCGGCTTGTCCGGCCGGATTCGGACGTTGTCCGGCGCGGAGATGGGAGTTTTAGGGTTTCGGGGGAGAGGAGACCCGAGATTTCGGAAGGGGATCTATTTATAGAGGTAGAGGGAGCTAGGAAGCTCCAAATGAGGTGCGGTTTTCGGCCACGCGATCGTGATCGAACGCTCTAGATGATGGAGGTTTTTGGTGGGTTTTGGGCCACTTTGGAGAGGTGTTGGGCTGCAACACACACGAGGCCTTTTTGGTCCCTCGGTTAACTGTTGGAGTATCAAACGAAGTCCAAATGGCACGAAACTTGACATGCGGTCTACCGGTAGTAAACCAAGGCCGCATGGCAAGTCTCGGTCCAATCCGGAAATGTTTAACCTCCACACACGAAAAGAGGTAGAAAGGACCACCGGAGGACATAGGAGCGCCGGAATGCAAAACGGACAACGGGGAAAATGCTCGGATGCATGAGACGAACACGTATGCAAATGCAATGCACATGATGACATGATATGAGATGCATGACAAAGACAACAACACATGGAGACAAAAACCCGACAACGGAGAAAATAAAATAACTTAGGCCGGAAACGGCAAGAGTTGGAGTACAGATAAGGTAAATTACATCCGGGGTGTTACAACTACCTCAAACAGAAATGCTATGCGTGCTTAGGTATCAAGAAGACGACCTCGGAGACCCTCAGAATGAAGGCCAAGTCACCACGGATGCGAAGGAAGGAACACGACGGAAGGTGTGATGCCCCGACTTAATCATGCACTAATCATACACGCAAATGTGCACAATCAAGATCAAAGACTCATGGGAAGATATCACAACACAACTCTAGACACAAATTAAAATAATACAAGATTTATATTACAAGCTAGGGGCCTCGAGGGCTTGAATACATAGCTCGAATACAAACGAGTCAGCGAAAGCAACAATATCTGAGTAGAGACATAAGGTAAACAATTCTGCCTTAAGAAGGCTAGCACAAACATCAACATGGATCGAAAAGACAAGGCCTCCTGCGTGGGAGCCTCCTAACTACTCCTGGTCGTCGGTGGCCTCCACGTAGTAGTAGGCACCCTCGGGGTAGTAGTAGTGTCGGTGGTAGCATCTGGCTCCTTGGATCCGGCATCTGATCACAGGAATCGGGTATAGGGAAAAGAGGTAGCAAAGAAACCGTGAGTACTCATCCAAAGTACTCACAAGACTTACATCAGATCTAAACTATGTGTGCATCGGTATCAAAGAAATGGGAATATCTTTGGACTGAACTACAGAAATGCCAGAAGAGAAGGGAAAGCCTAGCCTTTCGAAGACTAGCATCTTGCAGCATCTGGCAGCAACAGAAGAGAGTAAAGTAACATAGCATAAATAGTAATTATGTTGTAGCATCCACGCCTAGAGATCCTTTCTCGACTCCCTGCGAGAAAGCAATCCCGGAGCCACATATCCATTTCATGCCTCGGCATCCAATTCTAGTTGTATCAATCGGGATACAACTCCGAGCGTCCGTGACCATGGACACGGCTATTCGAATAGATTAACTTCACTGCAGGGGTGCACAAACTTACCCAGCATGCTCAATTAACTCTGGCCGGGCACACCATTAGATCATACCCGGGCTCGGCTGATCGACACATCGTAGGCCTACCCAGGCTCAACAGAGAGGCCGGCACGCCGGTCTACATCTAAGCGTGCAGGGGTCTTTGGCCCATCGCCCTTTACACTCATGCATGTTGCGTGGGTGGCCCAGAGCAGACCCGCCCCCTTAATACAAGCGCAGGTGGTTCCCGTCCAACTGGGCACGCATCGCTCAATCACTGACGTGTGAAGAGCTTTTAGAGAATCGTACGACGCAGAGTGTCCATACTTATTCTCGCGTGGTGGTCAGTGCGAAAAGGCCAGAGGCCTACTCGGATCACATATCCAAACCGTTAGTGTCTTGGGAGCGTGCGGAGACAATCAATCATCCAAGATCTGTGGTCACGTCACCCTGTCTCACGGACTTACGACAAGGGCTAAGAATGCCCGGTCATGCCGCATAGTTATCTCGTGGGTACCCTCTAGGTCAACCCGACTCCACATCACTCGTCACATTTCTCTCACAAGTACCCCTCGGGGCCGACCCGACTTCATCATGGTTTTGTGGTAAAGTCAAAGTAACCGTGTGTCTGTAACACCAAGGGGGAACCCGAGGAATCACCCTCAATGAATTTCACTTGATGTAACCGTCAAGGTGAACTTTAGAGGAATCACCCTCTATGGGTTCACTCTTGATGGGATGCACGACAGAGTCATTATCAGGTAGTGGTGAAGGAGGAATCACCCTCCATAGACCACGACCGATTAGCTGCACTATGGAGATCTCGTTAGAAGTGCTATACGAGGTATCACCCTCGGCACTCGATAATACCTCTGTAGAGTCATACAACTAAGGGAGTGTGATGAGATGTGTCTGTTGGAGATATGCCCTAGAGGCAATCATGTATGATGATATTTCCTATGTGTTTATGAATAAAGATAGTCCTTGGACATTATCAATGATGTGTATCAGCAAGTACATGACTTGTTTGTGGGACTATGCATTGTATGATGACTGTCCTAAAAGGTCCCTGATCGAAAGGGTTGTGTGGACGCGCAGCCAACTAGACTAGCATATGACACAGTCGATGGCTTGGTCTCACTAGCCATGAAGCATTGGATGCTAACCGGATAATATGGACTTGGAAGGATCTGGTCGGATTCGACGTAGTCGGATCCGAGTTGAGATAAGTCCGAGTCGGACATACCCAACTATGAGACGCAGCGATATGTCATCTGTGAGTCTCTAGTACAACATACGTTCTATGTCCTAAGACCTGAGCTGGCGCATGTACTCGGGATGGTGACAGACTTTCTTTGGGCCAACCAAACGGTACTCCGTGACTGGGTAGTTACAAAGGTAGGTTTCGGGCTTGTCCGGACCCATGCTGCGAGACATGGTCGAGCAAGATGGGATTTTCTCCTCCGATTAGGAGAGATATACTTTGGGCCCCTCGTGTGATCCGACCAAGATAAGCATGGCCATGCAACAAGGATTATGAGATAATCTGGTCTGTGGTCGGCATCACTGGAACGAGAAAGAGGTCGGGCTAGCACAAGGATGACAGACTCGCCTTGAGACCGACAACATATATCGTGTGGCAAAAGGAATGGAAGTATGATGTACAGGTTCGCCTATCCAGCTTCATAGTCTGCTTGGTGTTCGGCATGCCTTGCTAGGGTCCGCTACCAACCGCGCAGTTCGGAGGTGATCCGAACTGCGACCAAGCCGGCTTGAACCTAAGGGGTCGCGCGCTTAAGGGAAGGAACCTACAAGGTCGGATCCAAGGACACTGGTCGGATGTGATCCGAGCTGTGTTTGGATTCTGGCTGAGTAGACTTATGGGCTTTAGGGTCCGTGCGAGGCCCAAGTGTTGAGCCCTCGACAGACGCCTATATAAAGTGGGGGTGTGGCACACTCACGCGGTTGATTGCTTCGGCGCTATCACTAGGGTTTGCATGTGTTGCGAATAGACACTTTCACTCGTCGCCGGTTGTGTGATCGGACCTAGCAGTCTGCCGCAAGACGTTCCTCCTGCAAGCGTGGATACCGTTAGAGGCGGTGCACTTGTGCCGCTCCGGCGAACCTGTACGTGGGAACCGACGACCGACTGTTCGAGGGAGAGAGATGATCCACGCGGACGCACTGCCCCAACTCTTCTTCCGCTGCATGACACTACGCGTCTAGTGGTAACGATATGTGATCCATTCCCGTAGCATGTTCCTTAGGAAAATTTTAATTTGCAGTCAACGCACCCTACCATAGAACCCAACAGTGTCGGGCTCTGGACGTCGATCACGTTGATCGGGTCATCGGAACATAAAGCGGGAGCAACTGGGACAAGGTGAGAGATCACTGTTGGATCACTAACCAACGTATACTAAGCATATTGTATAAGCAGGCATGTAACAATAGCAAGTTACAAAATCAGGTTATGCCTCAGAGTAGGTACAAACGAACAACAATAGCAAAATCTAGCGCAAGCATGAGAGAGAATGGAATGGTCAATATAGGACTGATCAAGGGGGTTTGCTTGCCTGGAAGCTCTGCTGAGAGTGGTTGGACGTCATGGGCATAGTCGTACACGGCAGCAGCGTCAGCCTCGGTGTCTACCGGAGAGAAAAGGGGGAAGAAACAATAAACATAAAAGCAAACTAATGCATAGCTATGCATGACATGGCAATATTTAGTGCTAGGGGTGACCTAACACAATACTACACGATGCAGAAGAAGAGGGAAAACATCCGGGAATGTTTTCCCGGAGTTTGGCATTTTTGGACAGATGAATCTGGGGGGGGGGGAGGATCCATTTTCACTATCATGGAGGCATGTGACAAATGAACGGATAGCATACTCGGATTCATCATATTTTTCTCAACAACTTTCATATATAAATTATTTTCATCCAATTTATAGATTATTTTAAATGATTTCCCAAAGTTTTAAACAATTTTTGAAAAATCCTGGAATTAATTTAATTCGAATATGCACAGTGCAGAAACCTTTTGTACCCACTGTGGGCTAGCCAAAATGGATGACAGGTGGGGCCAAGGGGGACAGTTGACCACACTTAATAGCTCGGTCAACAGTCGACTGGGTTGACTGTTGACTGGTCAAACTGGCAGGTGGGGCCAGGTTGTCAGTGACACAGAGACTAAATAAACTGATTAGACTAATTAAATTAACAGTGGGGCCTCTCTGTTATTGTGATTAATGGTGGATTAGCACTAATTATTAAAACTGACATGCGGGACCCACCTGACAGAGTCACCGAGTTGACCACGGTCAACGCAGTCAAAACGGGGCCAAGGGACCCACTGGTAGTGACCTAGGTGGGCCAGAGGCCACGCCACACTGGCGGACGGTGACGGAGTAGCTCCGGCGAGCCGTTTTTGCGTCGGCGAGCTCCAGCGAGCTTCGAAATTCTGCCACAGAGGGCCAAAGCGAGCGTGAGGGGCCGCGTTCGAACGGGCGAACCACGACGTGTCCAACGCTACCACCCCACGCAATCCGAGGCAGTCGAAGCTGACGGCGGTGACAGCAACAGGCGATGCCGGAGTATGGTGGTGCACAGGAACGTCGATGGGGACTCCAGTGACCTAACTAAGTGGCTAGGCAGCGTACATGGAGCACCAGGAGCTCGCTACGATAGTCGGACGGAGCAACAGGGGCTCGGATGCGCAGGACCAAATGGCCATGGCGACGGCCGGAGCTCGGTGGCAGCAGCAGCTCACCCGAGGCTCAAAAACGAGCAACAAGAAGGGGAGAGTGGAGCTCACCACGAGCTCGAAGTTAGGTCAGGGCTGCTGGGGTCTACTAGAGACGCGCGGATCGGCGGTCGAACAGTGGCGACCGGGGTTTGAAGATGGGCTCGAACCCCTCGGTGTAGTGGCGTAGCGCTCAGGCTGGTCCTCGTAGACAAAGCAGAGGAGGCAAGCGGAGCTCCTAGCGAAGTCGTAGCCGGCGGGGAGCTCCGTGGCCATGGCGATGAGGCACTCCATGGCGATGGTGCCTCGGCAGTGCGATGGGAGGAAGAAGGCATCGTGAGGGCAAAGAATGAGCGGGTTAGCATTCACCCACGGGCACGGGGGTGATCTTATCCGCCGCGGGGAGGTGCTGGATGGACGGTGCATGGTGATCCGATGCGCGGACGCACGACCGGCGTCCACCAAGCCCCTAATGAACACGGGAGGAAGACGATGCCGATGGTGGGCTGGGTTGGCTGTGCACTGTGCACTTGCAGCCTAGTGCATAGTGGGCTCTCATTTTTTTCTTTTTCTTTATGGTTTTCCCTTTTCTGCTTTCATTTTAGCTTCAAATCGTTTTTGTTTTATAAAATACAAAACTTGCACCTAAAATATTATTATAAATTAAGCTACTACCACAATAAGTTTAGTAGTTACATAGATTAGTTTGTAATTTTTATTAATTAAAAAGCATTTAAATTAATGTTTTAGCCCCTGTTTAAATTTTTTAGGGAATTTAAACACTTTATAAAAATGTTGGTTCACCACCATAATTAGTTATGGATTATTTGCCACGTGATGAACATTTTAGTTTTCATGTTTTGAATTTCATTAATTCACTTATTATTTGAATTTGAATTTGACTTCGATCTTTATCAAGGGCAATTTGACTTAGTCAAGCTTGATGACATGGCACCATTAGTGTGAGGTTACTGTAGCATGACACTGGGGATGTTACAGAAGGAGACACTCGATTGCTACAACGGCTGGACATCCGGCCCACAGCCCAGACATCTGGCACCTGAAGATGCATACGACGACGACAAGGCAGCAGTTGTCGGTGTCAAAACCGGCGGATCTCGGGTAGGGGGTCCCGAACTGTGCGTCTAGGATCGATGGTAACAGGAGACGGGGGACATAATGTTTACCTAGGTCCGGGCCCTCTCTACGGAGGTAATACCCTACTTCCTGCTTGATTGATCTTGATGAATATGAGTATTACAAAAGTTGATCTACCACGAGATCGTAATGGCTAAAACCTAAAGTCTAGCCTGACTATGACTATAAGGATGTCCGTCTACGGACCTAGCCCTCCGGTTTATATAAACACCGGGGGGATCTAGGGTTACATAAGGTCGGTTACAGGGAAAGGAATCTTCATATTTGGTCTCCAAGCTTGCCTCCCACGCCAGGGAGAGTCCCATCTGGACACGGGTAGAGTCTTCGGTCTTTGTATCTTCATGGCCCATCAGTCTGGCCCATATCCAATAGATCGGACACCCGAGGACCCCTTAGTCCAGGACTCCCTCAGTAGCCCCTGAACCAGGCTTCAATGATGATGTGTCCGGCGCGCAGATTGTCTTTGGCATTGCAAGGCGGGTTCCACTTTCCGAATACTCCAAGATAGTCTTCGGATAAAACGAAGGTGTCCGGATCTGCAACACAAGTACCACACATGACTCCAGGGAATATAATATTTCACGAGTCCCATCTGCTGACAACTTTTTACAAGATGACATCACATTTGTCCGGTCATTATATCGAACTGTTTTTGTTTGTCGTTCCGCGTTTTGAGATGCGGTTTCCATTGGCCCGTCTTGTCAAAGCAGAGATCGTGTCCCCTCATCGCGGGATTATCATCAATACGGGCGTGGGTAACCCAACCGTGCCGTTTACACAGCCCTTGGGAATAGGCGAGTTTTAGGGCGAGTGGGGAGGCGTTCAATATTCACTACATTTATAAGGGGATAAGGATTCCCCTTCTTCTCCCACGCCTTCTCTCTTCCTCTGCCCTTCCACTCTTGAGCTCAAGCGCCCAAGTTCTCATCTTTCCCCACTCGAGCAAGCACTCAACCATGTCCGGATCCAGAGTTCAAGGCAAGTGGATGGCCTCCTCCATCAAGGAGAAGGACATTACTGAGCTTCGGGCGGCCGGGTATCTGGCGAGGGAAATTGCCAACCGTCTT
Organism: Triticum urartu; assembly: GCF_003073215.2. NCBI lineage: Eukaryota > Viridiplantae > Streptophyta > Magnoliopsida > Poales > Poaceae > Triticum > Triticum urartu. The sequence continues at coordinate 202,671,758 of NC_053026.1, read as the reverse complement.
CCAGCCAAGGGGCAAGTCGTCCCCACACCGAAGCCCAACGAGAGGGTGGTATTCATACCTCATTTCCTCCGCGGGCTTGGGTTGCCATTACACCCTTTCATCCGCGGGCTGATGTTCTATTACGGGCTAGACCTCCATGATCTAGCCCCGAACTCTTTCCACAACATCTCGGCATTCATCGTCGTGTGTGAGGCCTTCCTCCGCATCCAACCCCACTTCGGGCTGTGGCTCAAGGTCTTCAATGTGAAGCCGAAGGTGGTGGATGGCCAGCACTCGGAGTGCGGAGGCGCCATGGTGAGCAAGCTGACCAATGTCTCCTGGCCAATAGGTACTTTCGTGGAGACTGTCAAGGAATGGCAGAAACTGTGGTTCTACATCACAGAACCCTGCGGCGCCACCTGGGCCGCGGCTGTCGAATTCAACTCCGGCGCTCCAATGCGACTCACCTCCTGGGTTGAGAAGGGCCCAAATTGGTCCTCGTCAGATGAGCTGATAGCGCTACAAACGCGCATTCAAAGCATGGTGGATAAAGACATCAAGCTCATCGACGTAATCCAGGTGATGCTGGTTCACTGGATCCTCCCATGCCAAAGCCGAAGTCGCCCTTTATGGGAGTTCAATCTGAAGAAGCACCAAACCCTTAAGAGGCTCTTCGAAACCACTCACGAAGATGCCTGGAAGTTGCTCTTCAAGGGCAACGAGACACCGCCAGCCACAGACTCGGACCGCGGGCACAACATTAACCACCTCGCCAACGAGGTAAGTTTTTCAACGCATCCTCTACTTGCTTGTTTCAAGGATGATATCTGAGCTTTTATTATCATTGCTTCTTTAGGAATGGATGGAGAGGGCAAAGAGGATTCGGTGTCCGGCTCCGCTACCTGAGGAACCAGTCATCCCGCGTCTAGCGAAGATGCTGGTACCGACGCCCTATAAGGCACCGGAGAAGAAGGCCAAGGGGAAGGCCAAGGGGGTCCGGAGTGGCCCCCGCCGCAAGGGCGCTTCAGACGTGACATCCGAAGACAAGACCCGCTCCTCCGCCGCTGAAGATGATGACAATGAGGAGGAGGAGGAGAGCGACTCTCTCCCTGATGGGGGAGGAAGAAGAGGGCGACCTCCACAAATCTGGAGGCAGAGGCACCCAAGAGGGGGAAAGGCCCCCTTGTGGATAACTCCGCCTGGGACGTTGACAGCAGCCCGGAGCGAAGGCCCCGGACCAAGCCCCTGGCCGCATCATGAGTACTAAGAACCCGCACTCGTCTATTTATCCGGCCTCTCCACTCTATGGTATTAATATGGTTAATCATGTTATTGCAGTCCGGCCCATGACAGCTCCCAGCGATCCTCATCAAGAGACTCATTGGATTCAAAGGCAATGGCCAGCGAGACACCGCCGGCTGCTTACTCTCCCAAGGCCAAGGGAGATGATGAGGTGCTGTCCCAAAGGACCTTCCCAGGCCAGAAGAGGTTTAGGAGGCCGTCATGGTGGCGCTAGGAGGCAAGGCCTCGACTTCCGGACACATGGGGGAGCAGATCCCCATGGCGACTGGGGGCCTCGATCAGTTCGGCCCCCAGCCGAATATGATTCCAGAGACCCATGTGGCTCCCGAATCCGGCGAACAACCTCCTTCAAAAGAAGGGCATGTGCCTGTCCCACCGATGACCTCTGTCCAACCAGAGGCACCGGATAATCTACTGGAAGCGCTACGAGGCGCTTCCATTGTGGAAGAACACCGTATCCTTATGGGTACGGTGATTGAGAAGGTTCAGTCCATCAAGTGCAGACTGACCGAAGCCTGCATCGGCCTGCTGACAGGTTTTGAGGTAAGCAACGTAACAGGGAAAATCCCAATATAGATAGTAGCCCCTGAGACAATGTCCGATGTTCGGAAAGAAAAGTCGGACAGAGGACCAATGAAATTTCAAAGGAAACTAACTAAAATGTGTCTGATGTGAATACGCAGGCTTCGTTGCTGGCCGCGACCTTACACACTGCCAAAGTCTCCGGCCTGACGCAGAGACTGGAGCGGGCCGAGGAGGAGCTCGGCCAAGCGAGGAAGCAGCTGGAAGACCAGCAAGGTATGCAATGACTCGCTATATATTCAGAAAGAATAAATGATGTTTACTGACCGTAGTGTCATGATATGTGTAGGGGTGACGACCGAGGTCGAGGCCCTAAAAAGGCCCTGGCCAAAGCCGAGGGGAAAGCTGTCAAGGAGCAGGCCGCTCACAAGAAGCTTAAGACCCGGCTGAACGAGGTCCAGCAAGAGCTCTAGGACGCTGTAAAGAAGTATGAGGCCCTGGAGGGCGGTGTTTCGGCTCGAGAGACCGAACCCGCCAAGGCTCATCAAAGCACGGAAGCGGCCCGAGTTGAAGCCCACGGTGCCCTCCAGGAGATCCATGAGGCCAACAAGATCGCGGTGGTTAAGGTGTTTATTATGCAAAGCAAGTATGTGAAGAAGAAGTATTTCTTACTAACCTGAATTCGGAGTTCTCCAGGGGCGTTTGCAGATTTTCCGCGTAGTGTGTCCGACGCCGCGGAGTTCTTCCGAGCCGAAGAAGGGAGCTCGATGGAGAAGCTATTCTGGTCGCAGTACCTTGCGCCAGAGCATCCCATGCCCTTCACCGATCAGCTAAAAAAGTTGGTGGAGCTGCATAAGGTGGCCGAACTGGCCATGAAGGATTTGATAATCCGGCTGTGGCCTGCCGAAGCTATGCCCGACAGCTACTTTGGGCTCGTGAAGCGGCTGGTGAATGCCTGTCCTCGGCTGGATGTCGTCAAGCGATCGGCCTGCATTGAAGGTGTGTGCATGGCCTTCGCTCGCGTTAAAGTGTGGTGGGCGAAGATGGACACCGTCAAGCTGACGACCGAGGGGCCGCCAGAGGGCAAGGAGCACCGCACGTTATTTTGCAGATGTCCTGGAGGGGTCTCGCATTGTAGCAACGCAATGTGCGCAAGACATTATTTTCGAATGAATACATTCATGTTGTCTTTTCCTTGTATGATGGAACAAAATCGTTATGTAATATAATGTTTAAAAAAATTTCTCCTCCTGTGCGGCCGTGTTATGTGAAATCTAAGAGTTGGCCAGTCGTCGGCTTCTGCCCCCATGTAGGAAATACAAGGGTGTTCTGTGACGCCCTCGATTTGACCGTACACTAATCATACACGCAAACATGTACGATCAAGATCAGGGACTCACGGGAAGATATCACAACACAACTCTACAAATAAAATAAGTCATACAAGCATCATATTACAAGCTAGGGGCCTCGAGGGCTCGAATACAAAAGCTCAATTATAGACGAGTCAGCGGAAGCAACAATATCTGAGTACAGACATAAGTTAAGCAAGTTGCCATAAGATGGCTAGCACAAACTGGGATACAGATCGAAAGAGGCGCAGGCCCCTGCCTGGCATCCTCCTAAACCACTCTTGGTCGTCGGCGGCGACTCGCACATAGTAGTAGGCACCTCCGGTGTAGTAGGAGTCATTGTCGACGGTGGCATCTGGCTCCTGGGCTCCATCATCTGGTCGCAACAACCAGGTATAGAAAGGGGAGAAAGGGGGAGCAAAGCAACCATGAGTACTCATGCAAGGTACTCGCAAGCAAGGAACTACACTACATATGCATTGGTATCAATGAAAGGGGTAGTATATGTGGACTGAACTGCAGAATGCCAGAATAAGAGGGGGATAGCTAGTCATATCGAAGACTACACTTCCAGCAGCCTCCATCTTGAAGCAGTAGAAGAGAATAGATGGTAAGTTAACCAAGTATCATCGCATAGCATAAATCTACCCGGCGATCCTCTCCTCGACGCCCTGTGAGATAGCGATCACCGGGTTGTATCTGGCACTTGGAAGGGTGTATTTTATTAAGTATCCGGTTCTAGTTGTCATAAGGTCAAGGTACAACTCCGGGTCGTCTTTTACCGAGGGGCGCGACTATTCGAATGGATAAACTTCCCTGCAGGGGTGCACCACATTTCCCAACATGCTCGATCCCCTTTGGCCGGACACACTTTCCTGGGTTATGCCTGGCCTCGGAAGATCAACACGTCACAGCCCCACCTAGGCACAACAGAGAGGTCAGCACGCCGGTCTAAATCCTATGCGCGCAGAGGTCTGGGCCCATCGCCCATTGCACACCTGCACATTGCGTACGCGGTCGGTGAGCCGACCTAGGAACCTCCATTACAAAGGAAGTTGCGTTACGCGGTCCAACCTGGCGCACGCCGCTCAGTCGCTGACGTCACGAAGGCTTCGGCTGATAGCACGACGTCGAGTGCCCATAATTGTTCCCGCGTAGTTGGTTAATGTGTATAGGCTAGTGGCCAGACTCAGATCAAATACCAAGATCTCATTAAGCGTGTTAATTGATGTAACCACGGACGCCGACCAGGGCCAGGCCCACCTCTCACCTAGGTGGTCTCAACCTGCCCTGTCGCTCCGCCACAAAGTAACAGTCGATGGCCATCGGGAACCCAGGCCCACCACTACCGGGATGGAACCACCCGTCCTTTCAGCCCCCACACCGGAATCACTCGCGGGTACTCTACGAGCCGACCCGACTTTAGTCATCGCATGTATCATGTATATGTATGTAAGTATATACCCGTGATCACCTCCCTAGTGATCACGGCCCAACAGTATAGCACAGCAGACGGACAAGAATGTAGGACCACTGATGATAAACTAGCATCCTATACTAAGCATTTAGGAATGCAGGTAAGGTATCAACATCTGTAGTAACAATGACAAGCTATGCAACAGAATGGGATTGACCAAAAGCAGTAACGTGCTACACTACTCTAATGCAAGCAGTAGAGAGAAGAATAGGTGATATCTAGTGATCAAAGGGGGGGCTTGCCTGGTTTCTCTGGCAAGAAGGGTTCGTCATCGATGTAGTTGATCCCAGGGGTACCAATATTGGTCCCGAGTCTACCAGAAACAAGTAACGGATGGGAACACAATAAATGACAAAGCAATCAAAGTATCACAAAGCATAACATGTCAATACGTGATGCTAGAGGCGACCTAACGCAGTACTATGTGATACCGACAAAGGGGGGGACAACCGGGAAAGTATCCCCGGTGTTTCGCGTTTTTGGATAGACGAACCGAAGGGGGAAAAGTTGCGTGTTTGCTATGCTAGGGATGTGTGGCGGATGAACGGGTTGTGTATGCAGATTCTTCTCGTTGTTCTGAGCAACTTTCATGTTTGAAGTATTTTCATCTGAGTTACGAATAATTTTTTATTAGTTTTCAAAGTTTAAACAATTTTCTATTTTTTATTTAGAATAATCCGAATTGACCAAGTCAAATTTGACTAGTCAAAGGGGCAGGTGTGGCCCACATGTAAGGGTCACAGGGGCAATTCAATTAGTCTAAACTAAGTTAAACTAGTGGGGCACATGTCATCTACACATTAGGTTATCTAGCCCAGTTATCTAATCCTAAAACTAATCTATCTCTTGTTAATTAAGCCGGCCAGAGGCACATCCGGTTATGCATGATGTGCACACACACAACACACTCACACACACACACGCTCACCTAGCGCACTCGCACACCGGCCACACACAAACACCACACAAACACACACATACATGCTGTGCGCACACACAGCATGCACGGCCACGACCCTGGGCATGGCCAGTAGCAGTGCACAACAGCAGCAGGGGCTGGACGAGCGGGGCAGCAGCTATAGTAGGCAGCGAAAGGAGAAGGCAGTAGCTTGAGCAGTAGCAGTACGCAAAGCAAGAGAAGCAGGCAATAGCAGCGGCCTGCAGTGGCGAGTCCCGGTGCAGGCGGGGGCACACGGAGGCGTGGGCGCGTGCAGGGCAGGGAGTGGGCGACGCACGCAGTGGAGTACGGGGCGCGATAGGCGCGACCAGGAGCACGAATGGGGCGGCCGGGGGCGCGCGTGAGCGCGGCCACGTGCGCAGACATGGGAGTGCGCCGGGGGGATGCAGGCGCGACGAGGATCCGGGCATGGTTAGGGAAAGGCTTGGGCGCGGTGAGCGCGGCCAGAGGCGAGTGGGCACACGGAGCTCCGGGCGAGCTCAAGGGTGGCGGCTATGGCAAGCGCTCGGGGCGTCCCGGTTCGATTGGAGGCTCGGAGAAGACGTAGTCGACCGCGAGAGTCCTCCTGGACATCTCCTCAGGCGACGGGGAGCACGATGGTCGCGGCGACGACGACGGTCGTGGCGAGCACGGCTCGGGCGAGATCTAAATTGAGAAAGATAGTGAACGAGGGAGAGAATGGGAATTAGGGTTTGTCCTGTGGGTTGGGGGCGGTCTTATCTTTCTCTAGATGGTCGTGGATGCTCGACACGAGATCAATCGAGCGCGTGGATGGCGTGCACGTGGCCACGGCAGGGCTTCTGTACGTGAGGTGGGAGGAGACTGGAGGTGGGCTGGGTCATGCACTGTAGCACTGGGCCTAAGTGCATAGTGTCTTTCTTCTTTTTCCTTTTTCCTTTTCTGTTTTCCATTTGCAACTACTATTTGGCATTAATCCTTTAACCAAATGACTTCTGTAAAATGTGTGGTTAGTCTCCAAATTTAGTATGCAATATACCTCACTGCCACAAAAAGTTTGGGTGTGATTTGAAGTTGTATGAATTTCCTTTTAAAAACAAAAGGATTAAGTATGTTGTTTTAGGCACTGATTTAAGTAGGTTCGTGGTAATTTAATATTTCAAAAATATTGGTTTCTACATGACAAATACTCAGTGATTGTTTGCCACCCAACGAACATTTTTGTTGGACAGTTTGAAGAAATGATTTATTTGTCTTTGTTTTAAATTTGAAATTGGCTTTGATTTTTATCGAATGGCAATTTGCATAGTAATCATGATGACATGGCCATCATTACAGGGAGATTACTGTAGGATGATTCTCGGGGTGTTATAAATCTCCTCCACTACAAGAAATCTCGTCCCGAGATTTAAGAGGTGGAGTAAGGGGGGAATTCTCGTTACGAAATTCTAACGGGTCTTCTCATTCCTGGTTTCTCTTCCCGAGGAAGTTGATCCTTGTTGATGTCTTCATTTCTTTGTTTCGGTTTATTATAATGAAGTCGTCATCCTTTCTTTGGGAACTCAATCACACTTACGAATAGGTGGCAGCTCGGCAATGATAGAATGCTGTAAGGGTACTCATCTGGGGGTTAACTCATGAATGAACATATGAGTATCTCTCGAGTTGGAACTCAGGGAATACATCGAGAGAAATAAAAGTAGGCATGAAAATGTTCAAGCGGGTAGGCAAACATTCGATGCCTGAAACAGAGTGTGAGAGGGGTTTCAAGCAACGAGTATAAGTATTGTGTCTGATACTAGAACTGATGATCTCCCGGAAGGTGGATCGTGAATTAGATACGAGACCATGCGCGAGGAAAAACTTTGGCAACAGGAGTGTACAGGAGAGTCAGGTTTCGATCATGTGGAACTGTGGGTTAAGGGCCCACCATGTGGGTTAAAAGTAGAAAGGGCGCTGGCATCTTGAATGATCATGTAAGCAAGGCATGTCAGAGGATAACTTGTCAGTTATGTTGCCAATAACATCGGTACCAATGGCGAGGGACGAAGAGAACCATTTCCTGCTCGTTGAACGAGGCGGACCAATAGGCAAAGTTCTCGTCCATCGGTGGTTACCGGAATGTTTTCAACAATAGTAACATGGTCTTACTGACAGAGTGGTACAACGAGGTGTTTACATAAGCAGGGAAATATTACTGCTTATATAATATAGATCACAAGAAGGTTTACACAAACCAATGGAAAGGAAAAGTGATTATCAGGTTTAGACAGAACAATGGAAAGGAAAATGTGTATACACACATATTTCGGGGTATATCCTTCCCAAGGACAAGCGGAGCATGATATCCATGACAGGATAGAAAGTAGAAAACCATTTAGGTAAGGGGAAGGAATCTCATGGTATTACCCATACAACGGTGTTAGGATAAATAATAAAGAAAATTTAGCATTGTGCTTCAAATGTTCTTATTGAAAATCGGAGTACCACAGACATGCTTCGAGATAGCATTGACATAGTCATTGGGTAAAGATCAGACTTTGGATTCATAAAGGATCCATCAGAAACAACTTATAGAATAAGTCTTACAATTTCCTCATGGAAGAATGGCTAAACTTGCTAAAAAGGATACTATAACAATAGGTCCTCTGCCCAGGTGTGCTAGGCATGACGTCACCTTATCGGGTCTTATAAAGACCAATGCTATAACTCTTGGAAAAATGTTCCAACCATCATATCCGACTGAGATTCGGATCTGATTGGTGTCAGGATACCTCAGACTCAGGATGCCTGAGAAGAAAAGGTGGAATACAATTGACGAGATGACATTGTAAGATTTTCAGGAAATGAACTATGGAAGCAAGTTCCGAAACAAGAGTTCATCATTAATCCAAGGAGAGGATGAGGAGGTGGCTGACGGATTCAGCAACATTTTGTCAAGATTTCCAAAAAGATGGATTACCACAATTATGTGAACAAGGAGATAACATTTGTCATATCAAATGATATAATGATGTATGCTCGAGGAAAAACATACACAATTAAACATTGGTTGAAAGTTGCACCCGAAATATGGGCTGGGTTGCACAATTAATGTTAGAATGGTGACTTAATGAACAAAAGAATTAGAATGAAACTCGACCATTCACTTCAAAGCAATAGGGTTGCTAGAAGTTTTGAATTCACACATCATAGTTCAATTGTCGGTATTCTAGTTAGAATCAACACGGGTACCAAGAAAAAATGGTGAGGGTGAGAAGTATCCCTTGTACCAAGAATTCATATTAGGTGGTGAAATTCTCAGTACATTCTTGACATAAAAGACGGTAATGCTCCAAGGTAGATCATAACATAAGTTGGATAGCAAGGATCTCCATAACATGATCAAGTTTGTGTTGGAGGAAGGCAATAATGTTGTCGATGATAACACAAATCATCAAGGGGCAAGGATGATATTTCTCATCACGAAGTCGATTGATATCATGGAATAGCTCATTACGTTGAGGATGATCATGACATATTTGTCGAAAGATTTCTTGAAAATGTAATCAATCAGTGACGACAACAAGTCAAAGGAATGATGAAGCGGAAGGTTATTGGAACACGGGTACGACACAAACTCAAAATCAAGCTTTTTGTTCAAAGTGAAATGATATGATGAGAAAAATCAACGTAAGCTTAGATTATCATCGAAAATTGTGCTCCAGGAAGAAGGACCAAGTAGCACAGTTAAAATTTAGCATGATGATAATATAGCTAATCAGGCTAGGAATGACTTGAAGGATTATTAAACTTGTAAGCAATGAAGTTTACTAAGTGTTGTTGAATCGCATGGCGGACTCGATTCAGCTATCAGTGTCCTTGAGTGTCTAACAACTCAGAGCCCGTGGAAAATTGAAATCAGTGAGAAATAATAGTTGAGGAAGAACTCATAAGAAGTTATGTAGTTCCGTGATATTCTTGAGATACCATTGGGGAATACTCGAAGGTAGAGCAGAATCGAGGTTGGGCAGGCATACTGATCTGCAGAAGACAAGCGATTTAACTTGTTCGAGAAATGGGATCAAAGAAAAACAATCATGGTCGGAACCATGGTTGCAAAGGACCAAGCATAGATACAAGATGAACTTATAACAAGGGGAGTATTATTATTACAAGAAGCTTCCATGATAAGTTCCACATCGGGTCCATGGGCATGAACACAAAGTTCAAGGTCGACTCCCACTTCTCCAATGCATAACCTTTCAGTCACTTCTCATTTTTGAAGAAGTTATAATGTTGAAATTTTATCTGGCACAACACCAGAAGAGTATGACTCGTGATAACTCTTGGGTTCACATGGATTAGGGAAGGCATAGGTTCAACCCATGGGGGACAACTTAGGAACATATGCCACAAGCTTCGAGAGTACATAACACAACCTCGAGAGTAGAGCATGGTTGGCCAAACAAGAGAATAGGATTTACTAATGGCAATATGTATCAGGGGAAAAACTACTCGAGGTTTTTCGTATATGAAGAACACTATCATATGATAATTCATCAAAGGATCTAACAGTCCATAACAGAGCTGATGTGAGCATCGGCACACAACCAGAGGAAGAAGCAATACAAAGGCATTGGATTATAGAAACAACTAGCTAATTCAAAGCTCAAAGGCAAAGGAATTAAGATTTCCAAATCAAGGGATCAGAAGCAATCGCTCTGATTAAGGATGGGTATGTTGAGTAGGCTTAGGGGTACAATCGACAGCAATTGATTAGCCGAGAACCAGCTCATGTTCAAAATGACAACTGAGTCGGAAAGGATGAATTCTAGGATCTAATTGAGGATTGCGAGCATTCACAAAATATTGAATCAAGGGACTCAAAATGATAGTGACAAAGGATGTCAACAGAGATTGCTAGAAATATGGAATTAACCATAATGCAAGGAGACAAGTATTTGCAGAGCAATAGTTGGATGAGAATTACCAGAAGACCGGATAGTATTTAAACGTATCTTGTGAATCATATGATCAACTAGTAATGAATAATTCCTCGATAAGTGTGAAGAATTATTCGTAGTGGTATTCATGCGGCAAGGAACTGCAGGGTAGTAAGCTCAATGGATTCTCGAAACAACGAAGAGTAATTCGGGGCATCTTGTAATAACAAGAGCAGCTGGGAATGAAAGTGAGAAGGACGAGTGTAAGTATTTATCCATACGGATGTATCAGTGGTAGGGGATTGCAAAAGCGACGGGCACAGAGTCTCGAGAGAACATCAGAGAGTATCTTCGGAATCTTCTGATGCAGCAGGCGATCCTCTGTAATATGGGGCTCTCTGGGTGTATGCGACCACGAGATCCTAATGTTAGAGTTAGCAAATTCATTTAACCCAAATAGTAGATAAATCAGAGTCCCAGAGCATAAAAGAGGAATAAAAGATCCTAATACCACCCAATGGCGACGTGGGCCCATGGGCCGCACAGCCATGTTAGTAAAACAATTTTCATCGACTAGACTCAACTTCGGCAAGGAGTGTGGAAGAGGGATTCCTACAGGCAGTCGGCTCTGATAACAACTTGTGACGCCCTCAATTTGACCATACACTAATCATACACGCAAACATGTATGATCAAGATCAGGGACTCACGGGAAGATATCACAACACAACTCTACAAATAAAATAAGTCATACAAGCATCATATTACAAGCCAGGGGCCTTGAGGTCTCGAATACAAAAGCTCGATCATAGACGAGTCAGCGGAAGCAACAATATATGAGTACAGACATAAGTTAAACAAGTTGCCATAAGATGGCTAGCACAAACTGGGATACAGATCAAAAGAGGCGCATGCCTCCTGCCTGGGATCCTCCTAAACCACTCTTGGTCGGCGGCGGCGGCTCGCACGTAGTAGTAGACACCTCCGGTGTAGTAGGAGTCGTTGTCGACGATGGCGTCTGGCTCCTGGGCTCCATCATCTGGTCGCAACAACCAGGTATAGAAAGGGGGAAAGGGGGGAGCAAAGCAACCGTGAGTACTCATTCAAAGTACTCGCAAGCAAGGAACTACACTACATATGCATTGGTATCAATGAAAGGGGTAGTATATGTGGACTGAACTGCAGAATGCCAGAATAAGAGGGGGATAGCTAGTCCTATCGAAGACTATGCTTCCGGCAGCCTCCAGCTTGAAGCAGTAGAAGAGAATAGATGATAAGTTAACCAAGTATCATCGCATAGCATAAACCTACCCGGCGATCCTCTCCTCGACGCCCTATGAGAGAGCGATCACCAGGTTGTATCTGGCACTTGTAAGGGTGTATTTTATTAAGTATCCGGTTCTAGTTGTCATAAGGTCAACGTACAACTCCGGGTCGTCCTTTTACCGAGGGATGCAGCTATTCAAATAGATAAACTTCCCTGCAGGGGTGCACCACATTTCCTAACACGCTCGATCCCCTTTGGCGAGACACACTTTCCTGGGTTATGCCCAGCTTCGGAAGATCAACACGTCGTAGCCCCACCTAGGCACTGTCGGGGAACGTAGTAGAATTTTAAAATTTTCTACGCATCACCAAGATCAATCTATGGAGTCATCTAGCAATGAGAGAGAGGAGTGCATCTACATACCCTTGTAGATCGCGAGCAGAAGCGTTCAAGAGAACGGGGTTGATGGAGTCGTACTCGTCGTGATCCAAATCACCGATGACCGAGCACCGAACGGACGGCACCTCCGCGTTCAACACACGTACGGTTGGGGAAGACGTCTCCTCCTTCTTGATCCAGCAAGGGGGAAGGAGAGGTTGATGGAGATCCAGCAGCACGACGGCGTGGTGGTGGAAGCAGCGGGGATCTCGGCAGGGCTTCACCAAGCTCAGCGAGAGGGAGAGGTGTTACGAGGGGAGAGGGAGGCGCCAGGGGCTAGGGTGCGGCTCCCATGCGCCTCCCCGCTATATATAGGGGTGGAGGGGGCTGGTTTCTTGCCCTCCAAGTCCATTGGGGCGTTAGCAAAGGTGGGGGAAAGAAATCCCATCATTTCCCTTCCCCACCGATTGTTATCCCCCCTTTTTAGGGATCTTGATCTTATCCCTTCGGGACATGATCTTATTCCTTCTAAGGGGGGATCTTGGTGCGCCTTGACCAGGGGTGTGGGGCCTTGCCCCCACTACCCACGTTCATGTGGGTCCCCCCATGCAGGTGGGCCCCACTTCGGAACCTTCTAGAACCTTCCCGGTACAATACCGAAAAATCCCGAACATTTTCTGGTGGCCAAAATAGGACTTCCTATATATAAATCTTTACCTCCGGACCATTTCGGAACTCCTCGTGACGTCCGGGATCTCATCCGGGACTCCGAACAACTTTCGGGTTACCGCATACTAATATCTCTACAACCCTAGCGTCACCGAACCTTAAGTGTGTAGACCCTACGGGTTCGGGAGACATGCAGACATGACCGAGACGACTCTCCGGTCAATAACCAACAGCGGGATCTGGATACCCATGTTGGCTCCCACATGTTCCACGATGATCTCATCGGATGAACCACGATGTCAAGGATTCAATCAATCCCGTATTCAATTCCCTTTGTCCAGCGGTATTATACTTGCCCGAGATTCGATCGTTGGTATCCGATACCTTGTTCAATCTCGTTACCGGCAAGTCTCTTTACTCGTTCCGTAACACATCATCCCGTGATCAACTCCTTGGTCACATTGTGCACATTATGATGATGTCCTACCGAGTGGGCCCAGAGATACCTCTCCGTCACACGGAGTGACAAATCCTAGTCTCGATTCGTGCCAACCCAACAGACACTTTCGGAGATACCCGTAGTGCACCTTTATAGCCACCCAGTTACGTTGTGACGTTTGGCACACCCAAAGCATTCCTACGGTATCCGGGAGTTGCATAATCTCATGGTCTAAGGAAATGATACTTGACATTTAGAAAAGCTTTAGCATACGAACTACACGATCTTTGTGCTAGGATTAGGATTGGGTCTTGTCCATCACATCATTCTCCTAATGATGTGATCCCGTTATCAACGACATCCAATGTCCATGGTCAGGAAACCGTAACCATCTATTGATGAATGAGCTGGTTAACTAGAGGCTTACTAGGGACATGGTGTTGTCTATGTATCCACACATGTATCTGAGTTTCCTATCAATACAATTCTAGCATGGATAATAAACAATTATCATGAACAAGGAAATATAATAATAACCAATTTATTATTGCCTCTAGGGCATATTTCCAACAGTCTCCCACTTGCACTAGAGTCAATAATCTAGTTCACATCGCCATGTGATTAACACTCATAGGTCACATCGCCATGTGACCAACATCCAAAGAGTTTACTAGAGTCAATAATCTAGTTCACATCACTATGTGATTAACACTCAATGAGTTCTGGGTTTGATCATGTTATGCTTGTGAGAGAGGTTTTAGTCAATGGGTCTGCAACATTCAGATCCGTATGTACTTCGCAAATCTCTACGCTATATTTGGACCCATTTCAAATAACTGTTCTACTTGGAGCTATTCTAAATTGTTGCTCCATTATACGTATCCGGTATCTCTACTCAGAGCTATCCGGATAGGTGTTAAGATTGCATCGATGTAACTCTTTACGTCAAACTCTTTATCACCTCCATAACCGAGAAACATATCCTTATTCCTCTAAGGATAATTTTGACCGCTATCTGGTGATCTACTCCTAGATCACCTTTGTACCCTCTTACCAGACATGTGCAAAGGCACACATCAGGTGTGGTACTCAGCATGGCATACTGTATAGAGCCTATGACAAAAGCATAGGGGACGACCTTCATCCTTCCTCTTTCTCCTGCCGTGGTCGAGCTTTAACTTCATAACTTCATACCTTACAACTCAGGCAAGAACTCCTTCTTTGACTGATCCATCTTGAACACCTTCAAGATCATGTCAAGGTATGTGCTCATTTGAAAGTACCATTAAGCGTTTTGATCTATCCTTATAGATCTTGATGCTCAATGTTCAAGTAGCTTAATCCAGGTTTTCCATTGAAAAACACTTTTCAAATAACCCTATATGCTTTCCAGAAATTCTACATCATTTCTGATCAATAATATGTCAACAACATATACTCATCAGAAATTCTATAGTGCTCCCACTCACTTCTTTGGAAATACAAGTTTCTCATAAACTTTGTATAAACCCAAAAGCTTTGATCATCTCATCAAAGCGTACATTCCAACTCTGAGATGCTTACTCTAGTCCTTAGAAGGATTACTAGAGCTTTGCATACTTGTTAGCATTTTTCAGGACTGACAAAACCTTCTGGTTGTATCACATACAACCTTTCCTCAAGAAAATCGTCAAGGAAACAATATTTTGACATCGTATCTGCAAGATTTCATAAACAATGCAGTAACTGCTAACATAATTCCAACAGACTCTTAGCATCGCTACGAGTGAGAAAGTCTCATCGTAGTTTACTCCTTGAACTTGTCGGAAAACATCTTAACGACAAGTCGAGCTTTCTTAATGGTGATACTTACCACCATTGTCCGTCTTTCTTTTAAAATCCATATGTACCCAACAGCCTTATGACCATCAAGCAGTTCTTCCAAAGTCTACACTTTGTTTTCATACATGGATCCTCTCTCGGATTTTATGGCCTCAAGCCAATTCTCGGAATCCGGGCCCACCATCGCTTCTCCATAGCTCGTAGGTTCATTGTTGTCTAGCAACATGACTTCCAAGACAGGATTACGTACCACTCTAAAGTAGTACGCATCCTTGTCATCCTACGAGGTTTGGTAGTGACTTGATCCAAAGTTTCATGATCACTATCATAAGCTTCCACTTCAAATGGTGTAGGTGCCACAGGAACAACTCCCTGTGCCCTGCTATACACTGGTTGAAGTGACAGTTCAATAACCTCATCAAGTCTCCACCATCCTCCCACTCAATTCTTTCAAGAGAAACTTTTCCTCGAGAAAGGACCCAATTCTAGAAACAATCCCTATTGCTTTCGGATCTGAGACAGGAGGTATACCCAACTGTTTTGGGTACTCTATGAAGATGCATTTATCCGCTTTGGGTTCGAGCTTATCAGCCTGAAACTTTTTCACATAAGCATTGCAGGCCCAAACTTTTAAGAAATGACAGCTTAGGTTTCTCTAAACCATAGTTCATACTGTGTCATCTCATCGGAATTACGTGGTGCCCTATTTAAAGTGAATGTGGTTGTCTCTAATGCCTAACCCATAAACTATCATGGTAATTCGATAAGACATCATGGTATGCATCATATCCAATAGGGTGCAGTTATGATGTTCGGACACACCATCACACTATGGTGTTCCAGGCTGTATTAGCTGTGAAACAATTTCCACAATGTCTTAATTCTGTGCCAAACTCGTAATTCAGATATTCATCTCTATGATCATATCATAGATATTTTATCCTCTTGTCACGACGATCTTCAACTTCACCCTGAAATTACTTGAACCTTTCAATAATTCAGGCTCGTGATTCATCAAGTAAATACACTTAGCATCTACTCAAATCATCTGTGAAGTAAGAATATAACGATATCCACTACATGCCTCAGCACTCATTGGACTGCACACATCAAGATGTATTACTTCCAACAAGTTGCTTTCTTGTTCCATCTTACTGAAAACGAGGCCTTTCAGTCATCTTGCTCATGTGGTATGATTTGCATGTCTCAAGTGATTCAAAATCAAGCGAGTCCAAAGATCCATCAACATGGAGCTTCTTCATGCGTTTTATACCATTGTGACAAAAATTGCAGTGCCACAAGTATGTGGTACTATCATTACTATCTTATATCTTTTGGCATGAACATGTGTATCACTACGATCGGGATTCAATAAACCATTCATTTTAGGTGCAAGACCATTGAAGGTATTATTCAAATAAATGGAGTAACCATTATTCTCCTTAAATGAATAACTGTATTGCGATAAACATAATCCAATCATGTCTATGCTCAACTCAAACACCAAATAACACCAATCCTGATGGTAAACGGAGCGTGCGATGCTTGATCACATCAACCTTGGAAACACTTCCAACACATATCATCGTCTCACCTTTGACTAGTCTCCGTTTATTCCGTAGCCTTTCATTTCGAGTTACCAACACTTAGCAACCGAACCGGTATCTAATACCCTGCTGCTACTAGGAGTACTAGTAAAGTACACATTTAATATAATGTATGTCCAATACATACTTCTTTCAACCTTGCCAGCCTTCTCATCTACCAAGTATCTAGGGTGGTTCTGCTTCAGTGACCGTTCCCCTTATTACAAAAGCACTTAGTCTCGGGCTTGGGTTCAACTTTGGGTTTCTTCACTAGAGCAGCAACTGATTTGTCGTTTCATGAAGTATCCCTTTCTTTCCCTTGCCCTTCTTGAAACTAGTGGTTTTACTAACCATCAACAATTGATGCTCCTATTTGATTTCTACTTTCGCGGTGTCGCGAATAGCTCAAGGATCATCATATTTATCCCTGATATGTTATAGTTCATCACGAAGCTCTAGTAGCTTGGTGGCAGTGACTTTGGAGAACCATCACTATCTCATCTGGAAGATCAACTCCCACTCGATTCAAGCGATTGTACAACTCATACAATCTGAGCACATGCTCAACGATTGAGCTTTTCTCCTTAGTGTGCAGGCTTAAGAAACTTGTCAAAGGTCTCATACCTCTTGATGTGGGCACTAGCCTGAAATCCCAATTTCAGTCCTTGAAACATCTCATATGTTCTGCGATGTTTCAAAAATGCCTTTGGTGCCTCAATTCTAAACAATTTAGCATTACGCACTGAACTATCACGTAGTCATCAAAACGTGTATGTCAGATGTTCGCAACATCCACAACCGACATTCTAGGTTTAGCTCACTGAGCGGTGCATTAAGGACATAATCCTTCTGCGCAGCAATGAGGACAATCCTCTATTTACGGACCCAGTCCGCATAATTGCTACTATCAACTTTCAACTAAATTTTCTCTAGGAACATATCTAAAACAGTAGAACTAAAGCGTAAGCTACACCATAATTTGCAAAGTCCTTTTGAATATGTTCATGATAATTAAGTTCATCTGATTATTTAATGAACTCCCACTTAGATAGACATCCCTCTAGTCATCTAAGTGATACATGATCCGAGTCAACTAGGCCGTGTCCGATCATCACGTGAGACGGACTAGTCATCATCGGTGAACATCTTCATGTTGATCGTATCTTCTATACGACTCATGTTCGACCTTTCGGTCTTCCGCGTTCCGAGGCCATGTCTGTACATGCTAGGCTCGTCAAGTCAACCTAAGTGTATTGCGTGTGTAAATCTGGCTTACACCCGTTGTATTCGAACGTTAGAATCTATCACACCCGATCATCACGTGGTCCTTCGAAACAACGAACCTTCGCAACGGTGCACAGTTAGGGGGAACACTTTTCTTGAAATTATTGCGAGGGATCATATTATTTTAGCTACCGTCGTTCTAAGCAAATAAGATGTAAAACATGATAAACATCACATGCAATCAAATAGTGACATGATATGCCCAATATCATTTTGCTCCTTTTGATCTCCATCTTCGGGGCGCCATGATCATCATCGTCACCGGCATGACACCATGATCTCCATCATCATGATCTCCATCATCGTGTCTTCATGAAGTTGTCTCGTCATCTATTACTTCTACTACTATGGCTAACGGTTTAGCAATAAAGTAAAGTAAATACATGACGTTTATGTTGACACGCAGGTCATAAATAAATTAAGACAACTCCTATGGCTCCTGCCGGTTGTCATACTCATCGACATGCAAGTCGTGATTCCTATTACAAGAACATGATCAATCTCATACATCACATATATCATTCATCACATCCTTTTGGCCATATCACATCACACGACATATGCTGCAAAAACAAGTTAGACGTCCTCTAATTGTTGTTGCAAATTTTTACGTGGCTGCTATATGTTTCTTAGCAAGGACGTTTCTTACCTACGCAAAAACCACAACGTGATATGCCAATTTCTATTTACCCTTCATAAGGACCCTTTTCATCGAATCCGATCCGACTAAAGTGGGAGAGACAGACACCCGCTAGCCACCTTATGCAACTAGTGCATGTCAGTCGGTGGAACCTGTCTCACGTAAGTGTACGTGTAAGGTCGGTCCGGGCCGCTTCATCCCACGATGCCGCCGAATCAACATAAGACTAGTAACGGCAAGTAAATTGACAAAATCGACGCCCACAACTACTTTGTGTTCTACTCGTGCATAGAAACTACGCATAGACCTAGCTCATGATGCCACTGTTGGGGAACGTAGCAGAATTTTAAAATTTTCTATGCATCACCAAGATCAATCTATGGAGTCATCTAGCAACGAGAGAGAGGAGTGCATCTACATACCCTTGTAGATCGCGAGCAGAAGCGTTCAAGAGAACGGGGTTGATGGAGTCGTACTCATCGTGATCCAAATCACCGATGACCGAGCACCGAACGGACGGCACCTCCGCGTTCAACACACGTACGGTTGGGGAAGACGTCTCCTCCTTATTGATCCAGCAAGGGGGAAGGAGAGGTTGATGGAGATCCAGCAGCACGACGGCGTGGTGGTGGAAGCAGCGGGGATCTCGGCAGGGCTTCGCCAAGCTCAGCGAGAGGGAGAGGTGTTACGAGGGGAGAGGGAGGTGCCAGGGGCTAGGGTGCGGCTCCCATGCGCCTCCCCACTATATATAGGGGTGGAGGGGGCTGGTTTCTTGCCCTCCAAGTCCATTGGGGCGTTAGCAAAGGTGGGGGAAAGAAATCCCATCATTTCCCTTCCCCACCGATTGTTATCCCCCCTTTTTAGGGATCTTGATCTTATCCCTTCGGGAATATGATCTTATTCCTTCTAAGGGGGGATCTTGGTGCGCCTTGACCAGGGGTGTGGGGCCTTGCCCCCACTACCCACGTTCGTGTGGGTCCCCCCATGCAGGTGGGCCCCACTCCGGAACCTTCTAGAACCTTCCCGGTACAATACCGAAAAATCCCGAACATTTTCCGGTGGCCAAAATATGACTTCCTATATATAAATATTTACCTATGGACCATTCCGGAACTCCTCGTGACGTCCGGGATCTCATCCGGGACTCCGAACAACTTTCGGGTTATCGCATACTAATATCTCTACAACCCTAGCGTCACCGAACCTTAAGTGTGTAGACCCTACGGGTTCGGGAGACATGCAGACATGACCGAGACGACTCTCCTATCAATAACCAACAGCGGGATCTGGATACCCATGTTGGCTCCCACATGTTCCACGATGATCTCATCGGATGAACCACGATGTCAAGGATTCAATCAATCCCGTATTCAATTCCCTTTGTCCAGCGGTATTATACTTGCCCGAGATTCGATCGTTGGTATACGATACCTTGTTCAATCTCGTTACCGGCAAGTCTCTTTACTCGTTCCGTAACACATCATCCCGTGATCAACTCCTTGGTCACATTGTGCACATTATGATGATGTCCTACCGAGTGGGCACAGAGATACCTCTCCGTCACACGGAGTGACAAATCCCAGTCTCAATTCATGCCAACCCAACAGACACTTTCGGAGATACCCGTAGTGCACCTTTATAGCCACCCAGTTACGTTGTGACGTTTGGCACACCCAAAGCATTCCTACGGTATCCGGGAGTTGCATAATCTCATGGTCTAAGGAAATGATACTTGACATTTAGAAAAGCTTTAGCATACGAACTACACGATCTTTGTGCTAGGATTAGGATTGGGTCTTGTCCATCACATCATTCTCCTAATGATGTGATCCCGTTATCAACGACATCCAATGTCCATGGTCAGGAAACCGTAACCATCTATTGATGAACGAGCTGGTTAACTAGAGGCTTACTAGGGACATGGTGTTGTCTATGTATCCACACATGTATCTGAGTTTCCTATCAATACAATTCTAGCATGGATAATAAACGATTATCATGAACAAGGAAATATAATAATAACCAATTTATTATTGCCTCTAGGGCATATTTCCAACAGGCACAACAACGAGGTCAGCACGCCGGTCTAAATCCTATGCGCGCAGGGGTCTGGGCCCATCGCCCATTGCACACCTACACGTTGCGTACGCGATGGCGGTCAGAACTAGCAACCTCCATTACAAAGGAAGTTGCGTTACGTGGTCCAACCCGGCGCGCGCCGCTCAGTCGCTGACGTCACGAAGGCTTCGGCTGATACCACAACGTCGATTGCCCATAACTATTCTCGCGTAGTTGGTTAGTGTGTATATGGCAGTGGCCAGACTCAGATCAAATACCAAGATCTCGTTAAGCGTGTTAATTGATGTAACCATAGACGCCGACCAGGGTCAGGCCCACCTCTAACCTAGGTGGTCTCAACCTGCCCTGTCACTCCGCCACAAAGTAACAGTCGGGGGCCGTCAGGAACCCAGACCCACCACCACCGGGATGGAACCACCCGTCCTTTCAGCCCCCACACCGGAATCACTCACAGGTACTCTACGAACCGACCCGACTTTAGTCATCACATGTATCATGTATATGTACATAAGTATATACCCGTGATCACCTCCCTAGTGATCACGGCCCGACAGTATAACACGACAGACGGACAAGAATGTAGGGCCACTGATGATAAACTAGCATCCTATACTAAGCATTTAGGAATGCAGGTAAGGTATCAACATCTGTAGCAACAATGACAGGCTATGCAATAGAATAGGATTAATCGAAAACAGTAAGATGCTACACTACTCTAATGCAAGCAATAGAGAGAAGAATAGGCAATATCTGATGGTCAGGGGGGGCTTGCCTGGTTGCTCTGGCAAGAAGGGTTCGTTGTCGATGTAGTCGATCACAGGGGTACCGACATCAGTCCCGGGGTCTACGGGAAACAAGTAACGGATGGGAACACAATAAACAACAGAGCAATCAAAGCATCACAAAGCATAACATGGCAATACGTGATGCTAGAGGCGACCTAACGCAGTACTAGGTGATACCGACAAAGGGGGGGGGCAACCGGGAAAGTATCACCGGTGTTTCGCGTTTTCGGACAGACAAACCGGAGGGGAAAAGTTGCGTGTTCGCTATGCTAGGGATGTGTGGCGGATGAACGGGTTGTGTATTCGGATTCGTCTCGTCGTTCTGAGCAACTTTCATATTCAAAGTATTTTCATCCGAGTTACAAATAATTTTTTATTAGTTTTCAAAGTTTAAATAATTTTCTGTTTTTTATTTAGAACTAGTAAATGCGCACGTGCAACGCACGTTAATATTTAGGCAATATATTAATTGCACGCGGATATTAGGTATGCTATTATTTGTGTGTTAAATATATTATTACAATATTTGGTATGATATTAATTGCAAGTTAAACACGTTGAACGATCGCCATTGGAGCAATCTAGGTTGTTAGATTGACTTAGTTTGATGGCCGAGATCAGTTGAATCTACCCCTTTGGGTCTTTTTATATTGATATAGATAATCCGAATTGACCAAGTCAAATTTGATTAGTCAAAGGGGCAGGTGTGGCCCACATGTAAGGGCCACATGGGCAATTCAATTAGTCTAAACTAAGTTAAACTAGTGGGGCACATGTCATCTACACATTAGGTTATTTAGCCCAGTAATCTAATCCTAAAACTAATCTATCTCTAGTTAATTAAGCCGGCCAGAGGCACATCCGGTTATGCATGATGTGCACACACACAACACTCACACACACGCACGCTCACCTAGCGCACTGGCACACCGGCCACACACATACACCACACACACAACTCACATACATGCTGTGCGCGCACACAGCATGCACGGCCACGAACCTGGCCATGGCCAGTAGCAGTGCACAGCAGCAGCAGGGGCTGGATGAGCGGGGCAGCAGCTATAGTAGGCAGCGACAGGAGAAGGCAGTTGCTTGAGCAGTAGCAGTACGCAAAGCAAGAGAAGCAAGCAATAGCAGCGGCCTGCAGTGGCGAGTCCCGGTGCAGGCAGGGGCACACGGAGGCATGGGCGCGCGCAGGGCAGGGAGTGGGCGACGCACGCAGTGGAGTACGGGGCGCGGTAGGCGCGACCAGGGGCGCGAACGGGGCGGCCGGGGGCGCGCGTGAGCGCGGCCACGTGCGCGGACATGGGAGTGCGGCGGGCGGATGCAGGCGTGAGCACGAGGATCCGGGTGTGGTCAGGGGAAGACTTGGGCGCGGTGAACGCGGCCAGAGGCGAGTGGGCACACGGAGCTCCGGGCGAGCTCAAGGGTGGCGGCTATGGCACGGATTCTAAGGGGTGGAGAAGGGGACTTGGACGAGGGCCTCACAGCGGTTCTCGATGATGTGCTCGGGAGGCCGGGGGAGCGCTGAGGGAGGAGATCCAGGGTGGGGCAGTGGTGACCGGACGCGAGGAAGACGCTCGATCGCGAGCGCTCGGGGCGTCCCGGTTCGATTGGAGGCTCGGAGAAGACGTAGTCGACCGCGAGAGTCCTCCTGGACATCTCCTCAGGCGACAGGGAGCACGTTGGCCGCGGCGACGATGACGGTCGTGGCGAGCACGGCTCAGGCGAGATCTTAATTGAGAAAGATAGTGAACGAGGGAGAGAATGGGGATTAGGGTTTGTCCTGTGGGTTGGGGGCGGTCTTATCTTTCTCTAGATGGTCGTGGATGCTCGACACGAGATCAATCGAGCGCGTGGACGGCGTGCGCGCGGCCACGGCAGGGCTCCTGTACGTGAGGTGGGAGGAGACTGGAGGTGGGCTGGGTCATGCACTGTAGCACTGGGCCTAAGTGCATAGTGTCTTTCTTCTTTCTTCTTTTTCCTTATTCCTTTTCTGTTTTCCATTTGCAACTACTATTTGGCATTAATCCTTTAACCAAATGACTTTTGTAAAATGTGTGGTTAGTCTCCAAATTTAGTATGCAATATACCTCACTGCCACAAAAAGTTTGGGTGTGATTTGAAGTTGTATGAATTTCCATATAAAAACAAAATGATTAAATATGTTGTTTTAGGCACTGATTTAAGTAGGTTCATGGCAATTTAATATTTCAAAAATATTGATTTCTACATGACAAATACTTAGTGATTGTTTGCCACCCAACGAACATTTTTGTTGGACAGTTTGAAGAAATAATTTATTTGACTTCATTTTAAATTTGAAATTGGCTTTGATTTTTATCGAATGGCAATTTGCATAGTAATCACGATGACATGACCATCATTACGGGGAGATTACTGTAGGATGATTCTCGGGGTGTTATATGTTCTAAACACTCTTGATTCAATCGTTTGGTCCTTGAAGGAGGTGTTTAGCGCGACGAACCAGGCAATCGAACTTTGCGGCTTTAGCACCCTCACTTAGCCATAGGAGTTTGACAATAGAAATATAGGCGCAGCCCCTAGTATCCGGACTAGGATGCTGTAAACACTTGATCGGGTAAGTACCAATCCCTCGCGTAATGCGGAAAAAGCTCTAAGGATTTGAGACCTCCGAAGAGCTGACCGGCTCTCGCCGCATCATGACAGTTAGTTTTTGACTTTCTCTACTGAGGTGCTCACCTGGGTAAGCCAGGGCACAATCGCAGTAGTTCTCCCTTTAGTACCCTAGCCGATACAGCGGAACGTAAGGTAGTAAGCATAGGAGCCGGTCAACCCAACTATTGACCAAAGACATGATTCAGAGCCAATGCATATAGTGCTAAATTTGGGGTGCCGAACTGTACTGTAAAAGTGTTCGGACTTTTGTTGCCATGTTGTGGGGCGCTATGAAGCCCCTGGCAAATTTAAACGTACCAGAGTGTACGGGTGTTATCTGATAGAGTTACCAGAAAAGAAAAGACAAAAAGAAAGAAAAAGAAGAACAAGTAGTAAGCTAGAGCCGTAAAATTTGGGCCGCAAACTGTTTCTATTGTAATTGCATTGGTGCGTTAAAGTGCATTTGTACAAGTAGTGCAATAAGCAGAAGGCTATTGATGATGCCTTGACCAAGGGAGAGCTGCGTGTGGGTTCTAAAAGCAGGTAAAGGGGTCGTTAAAGAAACCACATAAAGATTCCCCAGTACGTCCATGCTTCTTGTCGTCCTGGTGTTTTTATCCTTCGAAAAGAATCAATGGTCAAGCAGTCAGGAAACGCCTATAAAAAAGGAAGAGGGGAAATAGTGAAAGTATGTGTGTCCGGGGTGGTCGAGCCGTATTGCGGATCACAAGCTGGCCATGCCTCCATCCGTCTCCATGGTACTTTTAGTACGTAATTATGTACGCGCGGTACAATTGCCACCATTTGCTCAGGACTAGGACGGAGGCCAAATTGCTAGTCGAACTCTTGATGAGCCGAGGTGTCCTACTGCAGAATGTCCGAACTCTCTTGACAGTGTCCGGGGGATGAGCCGCCTAATTGAGGTTCTGCTTGAAAAGGCCGCCCTGTACCTCTGCCGCTAAGGCAGCAGTGTGCTCCTCGGTGCGGAGGGAGCGTTTCATGTTTCCATTAACTGTTATGACGCCGCGTGGTCCGGGCATCTTGAGCTTGAGATAAGCGTAGCGTGGCACCGCGTTGAATCGAGCAAATGCGGTTCGGCCAAACAGTGCGTGGTAGCCGCTGCGAAAGGGGACGAGATCGAAGATTAACTCCTCGCTTCGGAAGTTGTCCGGAGATCCGAAGACAACCACTAGTGTGATTGAGCCCGTAGAGCGGGCCTCTATGCCCGGTATGACTCCTTTAAAGGTAGTCTTTGTGGGTTTGATTCGTGATGGGTTAATGCCCATTTTGTGCATTGTATCCTGATAGAGCAAGTTGAGGCTACTGCCACCGTCCATTAGGACTCGCGTAAGGTGGAACCCATCAATTATTGGGTCCAGGACTAGTGCAACTGAACCACCATGATGGATACTGGTCGGATGATCCCGACGATCAAAAGTGATCGTGCATGACGACCATGGATTAAATTTTGGGGCGCCTGTCTCTATCGCGTAGACGTCCCTGAGCGCGCGCTTGCACTCCCTCTTGAAGATGTGGGTAGCGTATATCATGTTCACCGTTTTGACCTAGGGGGAAACTTCTTCTGTCTCCCTTATCCTTGCTTTCGGCATTTAACTTGCCGGCCTGTTTAAAAACCCAACAATCTCTATTGGTATGATTGGGTGGTTTGTCTGGGGTGCCATGAATCTAGCACGGACGATCAAGTATGCGGTCCAAACTAGATGGGCCTGAATTGTTCTTTTTGAACGGCTTCTTCCGCTGACCGGACTTAGAGCCACTGAATCCGGCATTGACCGTCGTATCCTCGATGTTGTCAATGTTGTTTCGACGCTTGTATCTGTTGCGTCGAGACTTGTCGTTGCTATTTTTAGCTTCAGGGGTGCTGGCGTCGCTTGCATTGTTTTTGCTACGGGCCAGCCAACTATCCTCGCCCGCACAAAAGCGGGTCATGAGTGCCGTGAGGGCCGCCATGGACTTTGGCTTCTCTTGGCCGAGGTGGCGGGCGAGCCATTCATCATGGATGCTGTGTTTAAAAGCCGCTAGGGCTTCGACATCCGGACAGTCGACGATCTGGTTCTTTTTAGTTAAGAACCTAGTCCAGAATTTCCTGGCGGACTCTCCAGGCCGTTGAACTATATGGCTTAAGTCATCAGCGTCCGAAGGTCGAACATATGTATCTTGGAAGTTATCAAGGAAGGCTTCTTCCAAGTCCTCCCAGCTGCCGATGGAATTTTCGGGTAGGCTGTTCAACCAGTGCCGGGCTGGTCCTTTGAGTTTTAGGGGGAGGTATTTAAAGGCATGAAGGTCATCGCCGCGGGCCATATGAATATGGAGAATGAAGTCTTTGATCCATACCGTGGGGTCTGTGGTTCCATCGTATGATTTTATATTCACGGGTTTGAACCCTTCTGGGAATTCATATTCCATGACTTCGTCGGTGAAGCAATGAGGATGTGCGGCGCCTCTATATCGGGCCGTATTGCGACGTAGCTCTGATGGAGTCCGTCTACGGCTTTCAGCCCACGCATGACTAGGTTTGTCACGTCCGAATAGATGGCCGTCGTCGCGTGTCAGGGCACGTCCTCATGATCCGTAGATCGATCTGGTATGTCCTGCTTTGTTGTTCAGGTCCTGCCGAAGGTCATATGTATGACCGCGAGCGGATTTACCTCTGCCTTTGCGATGAGGCAGGGTGGGTTGGTGTTCGGCTTGAGTTGCCATTTTATCCTGACCACGTGGTGGTTGGTCATCCGTATTGCGCGATGGTGGTATGTGTTCCAGCGCCTCGTCATCGAACTGAGGTAGCAATTTTTGCTTCGGGTAGCTTTTGGCTGGGCGCTTGAGGCCGTATTCTTCGGCTGCTAGGACATCGGTCCATTTATTGTTGAGCAGATCTTGGTCAGCTTGAAGCTGCTGCTGCTTCTTTTTCAGGCTCCTTGCCGTGGCTATTAGCTGGCGCTTGAGGCGCTCCTGCTCAAGAGGTTCCTCAGGCACGATGAAATCCTCAGTGCCGAGGCTCATCCTCGGAGAGCGAAAGATAATTACTGTCCTCTGAGTCCTCAGGTGTGGCCTGTTTGCCAGGGCTAACCTGCCCATCTTCCCGTTCATCCTGTTCGGTAGCTGCGTCAATGGGGTCTTCGTTGTCTTCGGCACCTTCCGGAGTGTTATGTTCTCCAGTGCCGCTGTTGCTGTCTTTACTGCGGCATGACTTAGAGCGGCGCCGCTGACACGGGCGCTTTGATTGTATCTCGAGAGGTTTACCCTCAACTGGATCTTCCTTGTCATCACCGCTATTCTCCTTTGGTGCATCCACCATGTATACATCATACGAGAAAGTGGCCGTCCAACGTCCGGTGAACGGCGGGTTCTGGGGCTCTTCTTCTCCAGCATCGTCGTCCATACCGTCGATGTCGTCGGAGCCGTAATCGAGCATGTCCATTAAGTCTTCGACAGTGGCTATGAAGTGGGCGGTGGGTCGGAAGTGAAATTCTCCATCATCAGCCTTCGGTTCGAACCGGACACAATTTGGCTGTGAGCCTCCCACTAAAGATAGTGCTCTTAACGAGTTTAGCACGTCGCCCAAAGGTGAGTGCCGGAAGATGTCCGCGGTGCTACATTCGGCGATTGATGACCGATCATGCTCGATATGCGCGGACACGCATAGTTCGGAATTTATAACCGGGAACGAGTTCGATGTTCCGGTGACATAGGCCTTACTGGAAGTTAGGTCTGTGTGTGGCTCCAACGCCGCTGAGTCTGCGGCTTCCGCGGCGGGGTTGAGCTTCCCGTCTTCGGATGGCGCGATCTACTCCGGATCTATGGCCAGAGCAGCTACAAGTACTATCTCATGCGTATGGACCGATGATAGATTTACGTCATGTTCATTGTGGTGGCAGGGAGCGGCTGCCGTGGTCTTGAATCCGTCGAAGATCAAGTCTTCGCGGGTATCCGCGACGTAGTTCAAGCTCCCGAATCTGACCTGATGGCCAGGGGCGTAGCTGTTGATCTGCTCTAGATGGCCAAGCGAGTTGGCCCGCGGTGCGAAGCCGCCGAACACGAAGATCTATCCGGGGAGGAAGACTTCCCCTTGGACAACGTTGTTGTACATGATTGAAGGAGCCATCAAACCTCTTGACGACGACACAATGGAACTCTCAATGGAAGCACCAATGTCAGTGTCAAAACCGGCGGATCTCGGGTAGGGGGTCCCGAACTGTGCGTCTAGGATCGATGGTAACAGGAGACGGGGGACACAATGTTTACCTAGGTTCGGTCCCTCTCTATGGAGGTAATACCCTGCTTCCTACTTGATTGATCTTGATAAATATGAGTATTACAAGAGTTGATCTACCACGAGATTGTAATGGCTAAAACCTAAAGTCTAGCCTGACTATGACTATAAGGATGCCCGTCTACGGACCTAGCCCTCCGGTTTATATAAACACCGGGGGGATCTAGGGTTACATAAGGTCGGTTACAGGGAAAGGAATCTTCATATTTGGTCTCCAAGCTTGCCTCCCACGCCAGGGAGAGTCCCATCCGGACACGGGTAGAGTCTTCGGTCTTTGTATCTTTACGGCTCATCAGTCCGGCCCACATCCAATAGATCGGGCACCCAAGGACCCCTTAGTCCAGGACTCCCTCAGCAGTCGAAGGAGAGACAACGGCCAGACATCCGGCCATGCCCCGGACATCTCGCACCTAGCACCCGGACATCCGGCCTCGCCCCGGAAATCCACCGAGGACATCAGTACCGGGACCAGCATCCCGCGTAAAGCCCGGACATTCGACATCTCCCGAAGCCCAGACATCCGGCACTGGTACGTCTCTGTTGTATCTATAATTTTTGATTATTTCATGCCAATATTTTACTACTTCCACATACTTTTGACAATAATTTATATGATTTTCTTGGACTAACATATTGATCCAGCGCCTAGTGTCAGTTCTTGTTTGTTGCATATTTTTTGTTTCGCAGAAAATCCATATCAAATGAAGTCCAAACGCGATAAAATTTTACAGAGATTTTTTTGGAATATACGTGATTTTGCCGAAAAGGAATAAACGCAAGACGGTGCCCAAGGCCCCCACAAGACAACAGGACATGCCCTACCCCCCCCCCCCAGGCGCACTCTGATGTCTTGTGGTCACCTCATAGGTCAGTTAGATCCCTTCTTTCTCCACAAGTAAGATAATTTCCGGAGAAACCCCCTCTCAAAATTTTAGTCCAATCGGAGTTATGGATCTTCGGGAATATAAGAAACTATGAAGGGATCTGAAAACATATGCGAAAAATAACAGAACAGAGAGAGATATTGATAACCCACAAGTATAGGGGATCACAACAGTTTTCAAGGGTAGAGTATTCAACCCAAATTAAATGATTCGACACAAGGGGATCCAAAGAATATTCTCAAGTATTAGCAGCTGAGTTGTCAATTCAACCACACCTGGAAACTTAATATCTGGAGCAAAGTGTTTACTAGCAAAGTAATATGATAATAGTGGTAATGGTAGCAAAAGTAATATTTTTGGTTTTATAGTGATTGTAACAGTAGCAACGGAAAAGTAAATAAGCGAAGAACAATATAGGAAAAGCTCGTAGGCATTGGATCGGTGATGGAGAATTATGCCGGATGCGATTATTCATGCAACAGTTATAACATAGGGTGACACAGTTATAACATAGGGTGACATAGGTTGTCAAATGTGAGGTGGAGATCGTCCACCAATGATTCAATGCGTTTAGTCTTGATGACCATGTCGTCCACTGATAACCCACAAGTATAGGGGGTCACAACAGTTTTCGAGGGTAGAGTATTCAACCCAAATTTATTGATTCGACACAAGGGGAGCCAAAGAATATTCTCAAGTATTAGCAGCTGAGTTGTCAATTCAACCACACCTGGAAACTTAATATCTGCAGCAAGGTATTTAGTAGCAAAGTAATATGATAGTAGTGGTAACAGTGGCAAAAGGTAACGGTAGCAAAAGTAATATTTTTGGGTTTTGTAGTGATTGTAACAGTAGCAACAGAAAATTAAATAAGCGAAGAACAATACATGAAAAGCTCGTGGGCATTGGATCGGTGATGGAGAATTATGCCGGATGCGATCGATCATGTAATAGTCGTAACCTAGGGTGACACAGAACTAGCTCCAGTTCATCAATGTAATGTAGGCATGTATTCCGAATATAGTCATACATGCTTATGGAAAAGAACTTGCATGACATCTTTTGTCCTACCCTCCCGTGGCAGCGGGGTCCTATTAGAAACTAAGGGATATTAAGGCCTCCTTTTAATAGAGTACCGGACCAAAGCATTACACATAGTGAATACATGAACTCCTCAAACTACGGTCATCACCACGAGTGGTCCCGATTATTGTCACTTCGGGGTTGCCGGATCATAACACATAGTAGGTGACTATAGACTTGCAAGATAGGATCAAGAACTCACATATATTCATGAAAACATAATAGGTTCAGATCTGAAATCATGGCACTCGGGCCCTAGTGACAAGCATTAAGCATAGCAAAGTCATAGCAACATCAACCTCAGAACATAGTGGATACTAGGGATCAAAACCTAACAAAACTAACTCGATTACATGATAAATCTCATCCAACCTATCACCGTCCAGCAAGCCTACGATGGAATTACTCACTCACAGTGGTGAGCATCATGGAATTGGTGATGGAGGAAGGTTGATGATGACGATGGCGACGGATTCCCCTCTCCGGAGCCCCGAACGGACTCCAGATCAGCCCCCCCGAGAGAGATTAGGGCTTGGCGGTGGCTCCATATCGTAAAATGCGATGATTCCTTCTCTCTGATTTTTTCTCCCCGAACGTGAATATATAGAGTTGGAGTTGAGGTCGGTGGAGCACCAGGGGGCCCACGAGGCAGGGGGTGCGCCCAGGGGGGTAGGCACGCCCCCACCCTTGTGGACAGGGTGTGGCCCCCTGGTCTTGATTCTTTCGCCAGTATTTTTATTAATTCCACAAATTATCTCTGTTGATTTTCAGGTCATTCCGAGAACTTTTATTTCTACACAAAAATAACACCATAGAAATTCTGTTGAAAACAACGTCAGTCTGGGTTAGTTCCATTCAAATCATGCAAGTTAGAGTCCAAAACAAGGGCAAAAGTGTTTGGAAAAGTAGATACGACAGAGATGTATCAACTCCCCAAGCTTAAACCTTTGCTTGTCCTCAAGCAATTCAGTTGATAAACTGAAAGTGATAAAGAAAAAATTTTACAAACTCTGTTTGCTCTTGTTGTTGCAAATATGTAAAGCCAGCATTCAAGTTTTCAGCAAAGATTATGAACTAACCATATTCATAATAAAATTTAGGTCTCATGTTTACTCATGTCAATGGCATAATCAACTAGCGAGCAATAATAATAAATCTCGGATGACAACACTTTCTCAAAACAATCATGATATGATATAACAAGATGGTATCTCGCTAGCCCTTTCTGAGACTGCAAAACATAAATGCAGAGCACCTTTAAAGATCAAGGACTGACTAGACATTGTAATTCATGGTAAAAGAGATCTAGTCATAGTCATACTCAATGTAAACTAACAGTAATGGATGCAAATGACAATGGTGCTCTCCAACTGGTGCTTTTTAATAAGAGGATGATGACTCAACACAAAAGTAAATAGATAGGCCCTTCGCAGAGGGAAGCAGGGATTTGTAGAGGTGCCAGAGCTCGGTTTTGAAATAGATATGAATAATATTTTAAGCGGTATACTTTCATTGTCAACATAACAACCGGGAGATCTTGATATCTTCCATGCTACACACATTATAGGCGGTTCCCAAGCAGAATGGTAAAGTTTATACTCCCCCACCACCAACAAGCATCAATCCATGACTTGCCCGAAACAACGGGTGCCTCCAACTAACAAAAATCCCGGGGGAGTTTTGTTTGCAATTATTTTGATTTGATTTGCTTAAAGCATGGGACTGTGCATCCCGGTGACCAGCCATTTTCTCGTGAGTGAGGAGCGGAGTCCACTCCTCTTGAGAATAACCCGCCTAGCATGGAGGATACAGACATCCCTAGTTGATACATGAGCTATTCGAGCATACGAAACATAATGTTTATTTGAAGGTTTAGAGTTTGGCACATACAAATTTACTTGGAACGGCAGGTAGATATCGTATATAGGTAGGTATGGTGG
Source organism: Triticum urartu (assembly GCF_003073215.2). Lineage (NCBI taxonomy): Eukaryota > Viridiplantae > Streptophyta > Magnoliopsida > Poales > Poaceae > Triticum > Triticum urartu. Next base: position 202,639,496 of record NC_053026.1, on the reverse strand, counting down.
ACTCATATGGAACAACTTTGGGGTTTATGGAGTTGGATGCACAAGCAGTATTCCCGCTTAGTACAAGTGAAGGCTAGAAAAGACTGGGAAGCGACCAGCTAGAGAGCGACAACAATCATGAACATGCATTAAAATTAATCAACACCGAATGCAAGCATGAGTAGGATATAATTCACCATGAACATAAATATCGTAGAGGCTATGCTGATTTTGTTTCAACTACATGCGTGAACATGTGCCAAGTCAAACCACTCGAATCATTCAAAAGAGGATACCACCCTATCATACCACATCACAACCATTTTAATAGCATGTTGGCATGCAAGGTAAACCATTATAAGCTCCTAGCTAATTAAGCATGGCATAAGCAACTATAATATCTAATTGTCATTGCAAATATGTTTCTTTCATAATAGGCTGAATTAGGACCGATGGACTGATCATATTTACAAAAACAAGAGAGGTTGAGTTCATACTAGCTTTTCTCATCTCAATCAGTTCATTATATATCATCATTATTGCCTTTCACTTGCACGACCGAATAGCGTGGATAATAATAGTGCACGTGCATTGGACTAAGCTGGAATCTGCAAGCATTCAATTCAAGAGAGAAGACAAGATAATATGGGCTCTTTGTTAGATCAACAATAATGCATACGAGAGCCACTCAACATTTTCATTATGGTCTTCTCCTCTCGAGCCCCAAAGAAAAGAAACAAAACTATTTACACGGGAAAGCTCCCAACAAGCAAAAGACGAATGAGAAATATTTTTGGGTTTTCTTTTTAATTACTACTACTACAGGCATGGTAAGTAAACTAACTAAAATCTACAACTAATTTTTTTGGGTTTTTCTTAAGGTTTATTAAGGCACACAAGGAGAAAGCTAAAAAGGAAATAAACTATCATGGATGATACAATGAAAAAGTATGAGCACCGACAACTACCATGAGTGTGTGAACATGAATGTAATGTCGGTGAGAAATACGTACTCCCCCAAGCTTAGGCTTTTAGCCTAAGTTGGTCTATGCCCATGGATCAAAGTGGCCCTCTCCGGTGTAAGGAGGAGTGTCTCTGGATGCCACTGGTTGGCAATCTCCTCAGGATTCCACTGATAAACTGACTGTCGATAAGGGTCCTGGGGTGGTTCTGACTCAGGTTCTGGAGCTGGTGTCACACTCCAGTATGCATAAACGTCCTCCAGTAAAACAAGGTACTTGCCTGAAAATATGTTAAACAAAGAGGGAGCAGGCAAGGTAATAGTCTCAAAGTTATTCTTACCAAAAATCAGTCTATAGTTAAGCAACTTCTTCTTATTCTTAACAATAAAATCATGTGCTACCATGCTCTTATAATCTAGAGAAATATTAGGAAGCAACTTTTCCTCTTTCTCATAATGCCTGATGGGTATGTTAAAGTGTGCAACTAGGCGCGAGGCAAAGATGCCTCCAAGGACGGAGCCCTTAGTATGGTTCAGGTTTAACCGTTTAGCAACAATAGCGCTAAACTGAAAGTAGTATCTTGAAACAAGGCATGGCGTAAAATAACAATATCAGGAGCACTAGGGTTCCCACAGTTCCCGCGACCAATTAAGCATCTACTAGCAAATATTGAAAAGTAACGTAGAACAGGAAAATGTATGCTAGTGATTCTTGCATCGGAAACTTTCCTCGTTTCCCCTACAACAATCATATCAATAAATCCCTCCACATCATCACGATGTGGTTCCTCTATGCTGCCCTCAAAAGGTATCAAGCAAACCCGACAAAAATCACGAAGTGAAATCTCCTTATGCTCATCATATAAATAAAATTCCACCGAAGGTGGTGAGCTCCTAGCATGGAAATGAAAGTTTTGCACAAAGATATTGGTGAGTAAGAGATACTATTCGCGTTGGTCGTGGAGGAAGGCGGCGAGGCCTGCATTCTCAGCCAAATAATAAAAATCTTCATGAATCCCGACTTCTCTCAAGAAATCATCACAAGGCCATTCAGACGGCCGAACCTCCGCAGTACGAGGGATATTATACTTGGGCTTCTTGTTCTCTTCACTTTGTTTATCCTTCGAGCTTCGACTCGATGAGCCCCTCAAAAATCTCTTCATCTTTTTCTGAAAATTTCTGAAATTTTTAGTAACTTCAAAATAAAAGTGAACCAAACTCAACAAAATTGATAGCAACTACTCCTACAAGTGCCTAGAGGCCATATCATGCATTAAAACTACTTTTGACCACATAAATTTGACATGCAAGCTCAAGAACAGGGTCACCTAAGCAGCAAAAATTTGCAATGAATAAAGCACTAGAACAAAAACTAATTGGACCATTGGAGGAGTCACATACCAAAGAACAATCCCCCAAAGCAGTTTTGTGAGTGGAGCTTTGAGCTAGGAGATCGAAAATGGCAACAAGATGAGCTAGAACTCGTGCTTGAGCTGGTTGGTGATTTTTTTGGGAGGAAGAAGGAGTGTGTGGTGGCTGGAATAAGTGGAGGGGAGCCATGATACATCCATTTTGCACCATGCTTTTATATCGATATTTATTGCATTATGGGCTGTTATTACACATTATGTCACAATACTTATGCCTATTCTCTCTTATTTTACAAGGTTTACATAAAGAGGGAGAATGTCGGCAGCTGGGATTCTGGGCTTGCAAAGGAGCAAATATTAGAGACCTATTCTGCACAGCTCCAAAAGTCCTGAAACTTCACGGAAGTCATTTTTAGAATATATAAAAAATACTGAGCGCAAGAAGTTCCAGAGGGGGCCACACCCTGGCCACTAGGGTGGGGGGCGCACCCTACCCCCTGGGCATGCCCCCTGCCTCGTGGGCCCCCTGGTGGCCCTCCGATGCCCATCTTCTGCTATATGGAGTCTTTCATTGAGGAAAAAATCATAAGCAAGCTTTCGGGACGAGACTCTGCCGCCACGAGGCGGAACCTTGGCGGAACCAATCTAGGGCTCTAGCGGAGCTGTTCTGATGGGTCAATCTCCATCAACATCTTCACCGGCACCATCTCCTCTCAAACCCTAGTTCATCTCTTGTATCCAATTCTTGTCTCTAAGTCTGGGATTGGTACCTGTGGGTTGCTAGTAGTGTTAATTACTCCTTGTAGTTGATGCTAGTTGGTTTATTTGGTGGAAGATCTTATGTTCAGATCCTATATGCATATTAATACCCCTCTGATTATAAACATGAATATTCTTTGTGAGTAGTTACGCTTGTTCCTGAGGACATGGGAGAAGTCTTGCTATTAGTAGTCATGTGAATTTGGTATTCGTTCGATATTTTGATGAGATGTATGTTGTCTCTCCTCTAGTGGTGTTATGTGGACGCCGACTACATGACACTTCACCATTATTTGGGCCTAGAGGAAGGCATTGGGAAGTAATAAGTAGATGATGGGTTGCTAGAGTGACAGAATCTTAAACCCTAGTTTATGCGTTGCTTCGTAAGGGGCTGATTTGGATCCATATGTTTCATGCTATGGTTAGGTTTACCTTAATACTTTTGTTGTAGTTGTGGATGCTTGCAATAGAGGTTAATCATAAGTGGGATGCTTCTCCAAGTAAGGACAGTACCCAAGCACCGGTCCACCCACATACCAAATTATCAAAGTACCAAACGCGAATCATATGATCGTGATGAAACCTAGCTTGACGATAATTCCCATGTGTCCTCGGGAGCGCTTTTCTCTATATAATAATTTGTCCAGGCTTGTCCTTTGCTACAAAAAGGATTGGGCCACCTTGCTGCACTTTATTTACTTTTGTTACTTGTTGCTCATTACAAATTATCTTATCACAAAACTATCTGTTACCTATAATTTCAGTGCTTGCAGAGAATACCTTGCTGAAAACTGCTTATCATTTCCTTCTGCTCCTTGTTGGGTTCGACACTCTTACTTATCGAAAGGACTACGATAGATCCCCTATACTTGTGGGTCATCAAGACTCTTTTCTGGCGCCGTTGCCGGCGAGTGAAGCGCCTTTGGTAGGTGGAATTTGGTAAGGAAAAAATTTATATAGTGTGCTGAAATTTACTGTCACTTGTTACTATGGAAAGTAATACTTTGAGGGGCTTGTTCGGGGTATCTTCACCCCGACCAGTAGAGCATAGAGTTGCTCCTCAACCTACTGAACCTACTGAACCTACTGAAAATGAAAATGTCTGCTTTGAAATTCCTTCGGGTATGATAGAAAAATTGCTAGCCAATCCTTTTGCAGGAGATGGAACATTACATCCTGATGAGCACCTAATATATGTGGATGAAGTTTGTGCATTATTTAAGCTTGCAGGTATGCCCGATGAAGTTATCAAGAAGAAGGTCTTCCCTTTATCTTTGGAGGGAGACACATTGACATGGTATATGCTATGTGATGATATGGGATCATGGAACTACAAACGATTGAAATTGGAATTTCATCAGAAGTTTTATCCTATGCATCTTGTTCATCGTGATCGTAATTATATATATAATTTTTGGCCTCGCGAAGGAGAAAGCATCTCTCAAGCTTGGGGGAGGCTTAAGTCAATGTTATATTCATGCCCCAATCATGAGCTCTCAAGAGAAATGATTATTCAAAAAATTTATGCTCGGCTTTCTGATAACAACCGCACCATGCTCGATACTTTTTGTGCTGGCTCTTTTATGATGAAAACTATTGAATTCAAATGGGATTTATTGGAAAGAATTAAACGCAACTCTGAAGATTGGGATCTCGACGAAGGTAAGGAGTCAGGTATGACACTTAAGTTTGATTGTGTTAAATCTTTTATGGATACCGATGTTTTCTGTAAATTTAGCACTAAATATGGACTTGACTCTGAAATAGTAGCTTCTTTCTGTGAATCTTTTGCAACTCATATTGATCTCCCTAAAGAGAAGTGGTTTAAATATCATCCTCCCATAGAAGTAAAAGTAGCTGCACCTATTAAAGTTGAAGAAAAGGCTGTCACTTATAATGATCCTATTGTTCCTATTGCTTATGTTGAGAAACCACCTTTTCTTGTCAGGATAAAAGATCATGCTAAAGCTTCAACTGTGGTTCGTAAAAGCAATATTAGAACCTATACACCTCCTGAGCAAGTTAAAGTTGAACCTAATATTGCTATTGTTAAGGATCTCTTGGCAGATAATATTGATGGGCATGTTATTTATTTCTATGATGAAACTGCTAGAATTGCTAAACCTTGTGCTAAAGATAAACATAGACCTATGGTAGGCATGCCTGTTATTTCTGTTAAGATAGGACATCATTGTTATCATGGCTTGTGTGATATGGGTGCTAGTGCTAGTGCAATACCTATTGACTTGTACAACAAGATTATGCATGATATTGCACCTGCTGAGTCAGAAGATATTGATGTCACAATTAAACTTGCCAATAGAGATACTATTTCACCATTTGGTATTGTTAGAGATGTTGAAGTCTTGTGTGGGAAAACTAAATATCCTGCTGATTTTCTTGTTCTTGGTTCCCCACAAGATAACTTTTGTTATATTTGGTAGACCCTTCTTAAACACTGTTAATGCTAGGATAGACTGCAAGAAGGATGTTATTACTATTGGTTTAGGTGATATGTCTCATGAGTTCAACTTTTCTAAATTTCGTAGACAACACCGTGAAGAAGAATTGCCTAGTAAATATGAAATTATTGGTCTTGCTTCTATTGCCGTACCTCCTAGTGATCCTTTAGAACAATATTTGCTAGATCATGAAAATGATATGTATATGAATGAAAGAAGTGAAATAGATGAAGTGTTCTTTAAACAGGGGCCTATTCTGAAACACAACTTGCCTATTGAAATCTTAGGGGATCCTCCTCCACCCAAGGGTGATCCCGTGTTTGAGCTTAAACCATTGCTTGATACTCTTAAATATGCTTATCTTGATGAAAAGAAGATACATCCTATTATTATTAGTGCCAACCTTTCAGAGAAGGAGGAAGAAAAATTATTGAAAACTCTAAAGAAGCACCGTGCTGCTATTGTATATACTCTTGATGATCTTAAGGGCATTAGTCCCACTCTATGTCAACACAAAATAAATTTGGAAAAAGATGCCAAACCAGTTATTGATCACCAACGACGACTGAATCCTAAGATGAAAGAAGTGGTAAGAAAAGAAATACTAAAGCTCCTTGAGGCAGGTATAATTTATCCCGTTGCTGATAGTCAGTGGGTAAGTCATGTCCATTGTGTTCCTAAGAAGGGTGGTATTACTGTCGTTCCAAATGATAAAGATGAATTGATTCCGCAAAGAATTATTACAGGTTATAGGATGGTAATTGATTTCCGCAAATTAAATAAGGCTACTAAAAAATATCATTACTCCTTACCTTTTATTGATCAAATGATAGAAAGATTATCCAAACATACACATTTTGCTTTCTAGATGGTTATTCTGGCTTCTCTCAAATACCTATATCAGCTGATGATCAATCTAAGACCACTTTTACTTGCCCTTTCGGTACTTTTTCTTATAGACATATGCCTTTTGGTTTATGTAATGCACCTGCTACCTTTCAAAGATGCATGATGGCTATATTTTCTGATTTTTGTGAAAAGATATGTCAGGTATTTATGGATGATTTCTCCGTTTATGGATCCTCTTTTGATGATTGCTTAAGCAACCTTGATTGAGTTTTGCAGAGATGTGAAGAAACTAACCTTGTCTTGAATTGGGAGAAATGCCACTTTATGGTTAATGAAGGTATTGTCTTGGGGCACGAAATTTCTGAAAGAGGCATTGAAGTCGATAAAGCTAAAGTTGATGCTATTGAAAAGATGCCGTGTCCCAAGGACATCAAAGGTATAAGAAGTTTCCTTGGTCATGCCGGTATTTATAGGAGGTTCATTAAGGACTTCTCCAAGATTTCTCGGCCTCCAACTAATTTATTACAAAAAAGATATACCATTCGTCTTTGATGATGATTGTGTAGAAGCCTTTGAAATACTTAAGAAAGTATTGATTTCTGCACCTATTGTTCAGCCACCTGATTGGAATTTACCTTTTGAAATTATGTGTGATGCTAGTGATTATGTTGTAGGTGCTGTTCTAGGGAAAAGAGTTGATAAGAAATTAAATCTTATTCATTATGCTAGTAAAACTCTAGACAATGCCCAGAGAAATTATGCTACTACCAAAAAAGAATTCTTAGCAGTTGTATTTGCTTGTGATAAGTTCAGACCTTATATTGTTGATTCTAAAGTAACTATTCACACTAATCATGCTGCTATTAAATATCTTATGGAAAAGAAAGATGCTAAACCTAGACTTATTAGATGGGTTCTCTTGCTACAAGAATTTGATTTGCATATTATTGATAGAAAGGGAGCTGAGAACCCCGTTGCAGATAACTTGTCTAGGTTGGAAAATGTTCTTGATGACCCACTACCTATTGATGATAGCTTTCCTGATGAATAATTAAATGTCATAAATGCTTCTCATGCTGCTCCATGGTATGCTGATTATGCTAATTACATTGTTGCTAAATTTATACCACCTAGTTTCACATACCAGCAAAAGAAAAAGTTTTTCTATGATTTAAGACATTACTTCTGGGATGATCCACATCTTTATAAAGGAGTAGATGGTGTTATTAGACGTTGTGTACCTGAGCATGAACAGGAACAGATCCTACGCAAGTGTCACTCCGAGGCTTATGGAGGACACCATGCTGGAGATAGAACTGCACATAAGGTATTGCAATCCGGTTTTTATTGGCCCACTCTCTTCAAGGATGCCCGTAAGTTTGTCTTATCTTGTGATGAATGTCAAAGAATTGGTAATATTAGTAGACGTCAAGAAATGCCTATGAATTATTGACTCGGTATTGAACCACTTGATGTTTGGGGCTTTGATTATATGGGACCTTTTCCTGCATCTAATGGATATACACATATTTTAGTTGCTGTTGATTACGTTACTAAGTGGGTAGAAGCTATTCCAACTAGTAGTGCTGATCATAACACCTCTATTAATATGCTTAAAGAAGTTATTTTTCCAAGGTTTGGAGTCCCTAGATATCTAATGACAGATGGTGGTTCACATTTTATTCATGGTGCTTTCCGTAAAATGCTTGCTAAGTATGATGTTAATCATAGAATTGCATCACCTTATCACCCATAGTCTAGTGGCCAAGTAGAATTGAGTAATAGAGAACTCAAATTAATTTTGCAAAAGACTGTTAATAGATCTAGAAAGAATTGGTCCAAGAAACTTGATGATGCATTATGGGCCTATAGAACTGCATATAAAAATCCTATGGGTATGTCTCCATATAAAATGGTTTATGGAAAAGCATGTCACTTACCTCTCGAACTAGAACATAAGGCTTATTGGGCTATTAAAGAGCTCAATTATGATTTCAAACTTGCCGGTGAGAAAAGGTTATTTGACATTAGCTCACGTGATGAATGGAGAACCCAAGCCTATGAGAATGCCAAATTGTTTAAAGAAAAGGTTAAAATATGGCATGACAAAAGGATACAAAAGCGTGAGTTTAATGTAGGTGATTATGTATTGCTATCCAACTCTCGTTTAAGATTTTTTGCAAGAAAACTTCTCTCTAAATGGGAAGGTCCTTACGTTATCGAGGAGGTCTATCGTTCCGGTGCCATAAAAATCAACAACTTCGAAGGCACAAACCCGAAGTTGGTGAACGGCCAAAGAATCAAACATTATATCTCAGGTAATCCTATAAATGTTGAAACCAATGTTATTGAAACCGTAACCCTAGAGTAATACATAAGGGACACTTTCTGGAATGTTTCAGACTCCTAAAAGGAATAGGTATGTGGTACGGTAAGTAAACCGACTCCAAAACAGTTCTAATGGCATTTTTTCTCTGTTTTGGAATATTTAGAAAAATAGAAAAATAAGAAGCAGTCCAGGAAGGACATGAGGGCTCCACGAGGGTGGAGGGCACGCCCTACCCCCTGGGCGTGCCCCCTGCCTCGTGGGCACCTCGTGTGCTCTCCGGACTCCGTTTTCTTGCACGTTACGTATTTTGGTCGGTAAAAATTCATTATATAATCTCCCAAAAGTTTTGACCACAGTATCACGCAAAAATCTCCTGTTCTTGTTTCGAGTTGTTTCTACTGTAGATTAGAGCAATATGTCGTCCCAGGATTCGGAAGGAGAAAGCTATGTGGCTGATTATCTTGTACATCCTAAGGTCTATGTGGACGTGGAGCATTGTGGTTGGACTACAGAAGAAGAGGACTATGAACCCAGGGTAAAGGAGGAGACGAGTTCAGATGAAGATGAAGTCCCATTACCTCAACCTGGGGACATGCATGTGGAGTTCAAAAAGTCAAGCCTCCCTGATAGAGCAAAGAAATCTAAGATTGAATTTATCCCTTTTCGCCTCTTGCAGTAAAACAAATAGGAATTATGCAAGAAGATATTAAGCCTTGAGCAGGAGATCGATGACCTAAGGGATCAAAATTCTGTCCTCAAGCACAAATTAAGGAAGAAGCCTAAGCCATCAAAAAAACCAACACCCTCTTCACCAAAAAAAGGAAACATAATCATAAGGGTATGGGCACTCCCCTTGGCAATTTCCAAGCTTGGGGGAGTGCCCCGGTATCGTATCACCATCACTTTTATCTTTACCGTTTTTCTTAGTTCGATCCTTTTGGTAATAAATTGATCTAGTAGCATAAAGTTTTAGTATGATCTAGTTGTGATTAATAAAGATTAGTGTTGAGTCAAGGGCTTGATTACTTTGCCATGATCTTGAGTGAATAAAAGGAAACAGAAGAAATAAAAAGAAACAAAGAGATCATATGGATCTTTTGGAGAGTAATGAGCTCACATAGAAAGAGTATGATGAATAAAAGTTGTTGAAAGTTGACAAACATAGTTTTGGTCATCGTTGCAATTAATAGGAAGTAATAAAGAAAGAGAGGTCTTCACATATAAATACACTATCTTGGACATCTTTTATGATTGTGAGCACTCATTAAAATATGACATGCTAAAGAGTTGACGTTGGACAAGGAAGACAACGTAATGGGTTATGTTTTCTTACATCTGAGATAAATTATATTGTCATGGATCATCCAACATGATTGAGCTTGCCTTTCCCCCTCATGCTAGCCAAATTCCTTGCACCAAGTAGAGATACTACTTGTGCTTCCAAACACCCTTAAACCAGTTTTGCCATGAGAGTCCACCATACCTACCTATGGATTGAGTAAGATCCCTCAAGTAAGTTGTCATCGGTGCAAGCAATAAAAATTGCCCTCTAAATATGTATGACTTATTAGTGTGGGAGAAAATAAGGTTTATACGATCGTGTGATACGAAAGAAATAAAAGCGACAGACTGCATAATAAAGGTCTGTATCACAAGTGGCAATATAAAGTGACGTTCTTTCACATTAAGATTTTGTGCATCCAACCATAAAAGCGCATGACAACCTCTGCTTCCCTCTGCGAAGGGCCTATCTTTTACTTTTATCTCCTACCTTGCATAAGAGTCATGGTGATCTTCACCCTTCCTTTTTAAATTTTATCTTTTGGCAAGCACAACATGTTGGAAAGATCCTGGTATATATGGCTAATTGGATGTGAGTTTTCGTGAACTATTATTGTTGACATTACCCTTGAGGTAAAACATTGGGAGGCAAAACTATAAGCCCCTATCTTTCTCTGTGTCCGATTAAAACTCCATACCCATAAGTATTGCATGAGTGTTAGCAATTGTGTAAGACTATATGATAGTTGAGTATGTGGACTTGCTGAAAAGCTCTTATATTGACTCTTTCCTATGTTATGATAAATTGCAATTGCTCCAATGACTGAGATTATAGTTTGTTAGTTTTCAATAAAGTTTATGATTAATACTTGAAATTGTGATTGAATTGTTACTCTTGCATAAGAGATCATATGACAAGAATTATATAAGTTGCTGTTTTAAGAATGATCATGATGCCCTTGTGTCCGTATTTTATTTTATCGACACCTCTATCTCTAAACATGTGGACATATTTTTCGATTTCGGCGACAAGCGACGTCTAAGCTTGGGGGAGTTGATACGTCCATTTTGCATCATGCTTTTATATCAATATTTATTGCATTATGGGCTGTTATTACACATTATCGCACTATGAGGTCAATGTCTTGTAAACAGATTTATCTTCAAAATCTTCTGAGAATGCATATGACCTCTTCCCCTTCCCTCGCATCTCTAATGCTGTCACAGGTACATGTCCGTGGGAGAATCCCTTGGTTCTCATAGTCTGCATTCATTTGCAGAGTTCTTACAGCATCACATCAATTCTCCCGAAGCTAATTCCTGTCTAGCCAGTAGAAGGAAGCCTTTGCAAGGTCTGAAGCCATTCAGTCTGAACTTCATGGCGACAGAAAAATCAGTCAGGAAGGGCGGCAGACAACGCCGTGAAAACACTGCTAAGGACCTGCCACCGGATCTCTATGAGCTATACAAGTCAGATCCAGAAGAGACCTAGGGAGAACGCAAGAACCGAATCCAATGGATTCGAAGACATTGGGCAGAGGAATGGTTCAAATACAATTTTTTCACTGACGAATATGCTGAAAAGAATGCCATCAAGGGCCCCTGGGGAGATATTATATACAAAGGTCTTCAGCCCAAGTCGAAGTCCGAAGCTATTGCTCAAGGCTTCTACCCTTGCATGAGTCATGGACCTCGGCCTACTAATACCGACCCATCCTCTCTGTTATGGTGTCGTGAAGACAATCTCTTAAAGCGAAACTTCCAGTTTGCCAAAACCTCTGCCAAAGAGAACAAGAAGTCGCTTGGGTTAGACTTGAAGGTCTCATCTACAACCTTGAAGGTCTCATCACTCACATTCAGGTTCAAGGGGCAGCCGTGGATCACTCTGCAGATGACGCTGATTCTGACGAAGCGCCTGCACCACCAAAGCCTGTGAAGCAAGAAACCAAAGGCTTCAAAGCCCTCCTCTGCACCAAAAGTTTCGCGGGCGAAGCCCCTGGCTACTGCACCTCCTGAAGCCAGTGTGCAGTCTGAAGATCTCTCTCGCATCTCCAAGTCTGACAAGATGAAGAAGCCCATGCAACCAACTCGTTAAGCATTGACCCCTGCTGCCGTTCTGAGGAATGAGAACGAAGCCATTGATCTGTCTAGCGACGAAGATCTTGGCGACGATGCTCTTGAGCTGCTTATAAAGAGCAAGCAAGAGGCGGAAATCTTCAATTATCTTCCCCTCTTTGATGTGGAGATCCTATACAAGTTCATTGATGAGTGGTTCGACAGCCCAGACCTCAGTTTTGATGATCTTCAACTCCCAATTGGCCTCAGCGTCTCCTTCCATGGAGCCATTGCTCCTGAGCTGGCTCTTCCATAGAGAATTATTGAGCTGAAGCACAAGATTGATTATGAAAAGGCTCAGTTCAAGAAGCACATGGCCAAGCTTAACATGGAAGATGTCCAAAACTTCAAGGTCATGCTACATGAGCTCAAGGAGGCATTCCACAAGAAACGTGAAGAAGCTAAAGGTTCTCGAGGGCGCATGAAACTGTAGGGGAACGTTGCAGAAAACAAAATTTTCCTACGGTTTCACCAAGATCCATCTATGAGTTCATCTAGCAACGAGTGATCGGATTGCATCTACATACCTTTGTAGATCACGCGGGGAAGCGTTCAAAGAACGGGGATGAGGAAGTCGTACTCGACGTGATCCAAATCACCGGAGATCCTAGCGCCGAACGGACGGCACCTCCATGTTCAACACACGTACGGTCAGCGTGACGTATCCTCCTTCTTGATCCAGCAAGGGGGAGGAGAGGTTGATGAAGATCCAGCAGCACGACGACGTGGTGGTGGATGCAGCAGTCACCGCAGCAGGGCTTCGCCGTTCTTCTGCGAGAGGGAGAGGTGTAGCAGGGGAGAGGGAGGCGCCAAGAGTCAAGGGTGCGGCTGCCCCTCCCTCCCCCCCTTTATATAGGCTCCCCAAGGGGGGCGCCGGCCCTAGGAGATGGGATCTCCTAGGGAGGGCGGCGGCCAGGGGTGGAGTGGCCCCCAAGGCAAGTGGGGCGCCCCCCACCCCCACCCTAGGGTTTCCAACCCTAGGCGCAGGGGGTGGGCCAAGGGGGCGCACCAGCCCACTATGGGCTGGTTCCCCTCCCCACTTCAGCCCATGGGGCCCTCCGGGATGGGTGGTCCCACCCGGTGGACCCCCGGGACCCATCCGGTGGTCCCGACACAATACCGGTGACCCCCGAAACTCTCCCGATGGCCGAAACTGCACTTCCTATATATAATTCTTCACCTCCGGACCATTCCGGAACTCCTCGTGACGTCCGGGATCTCATCCGGGACTCCGAACAACTTTCGGGTTACTGCATATTCATATCTCTACAACCCTAGCGTCACCGAACCTTAAGTGTGTAGACCCTACGGGTTCGGGAGACATGTAGACATGACCGAGATGGCTCTCCGGTCAATAACCAATAGCGGGATCTAGATACCCATGTTGGCTCCCACATGCTCCTCAATGATCTCATCGGATGAACCACGATGTCAAGGATTCAAGCAACCCCGTATACAATTCCCTTTGTCAATCGGTACGTTACTTGCCCGAGATTCGATCGTCGGTATCCCAATACCTCGTTCAATCTCGTTACCGGCAAGTCACTTTACTCGTACCGTAATGCATGATCCTGTGACCAGACACTTGGTCACTTTGATCTCATTATGATGATGCATTACCGAGTGGGCCCAGAGATACCTCTCCGTCATACGGAGTGACAAATCCCAGTCTTGATCCGTGTCAACCCAACAGACACTTTCGGAGATACCCGTAGTATACCTTTATAGTCACCCAGTTACGTTGTGATGTTTGGTACACCCAAAGCACTCCTACGGTATCCGGGAGTTACATGATCTCATGGTCTAAGGAAAAGATACTTGACATTGGCAAAACTCTAGCAAATGAACTATACGATCTTGTGCTATGTTTAGGATTGGGTCTTGTCCATCACATCATTCTCCTAATGATGTGATCTCGTTATCAATGACATCCAATGTCCATAGTCAGGAAACCATGACTATCTGTTGAATAACGAGCTAGTCAACTAGAGGCTTACTAGGGACATGTTGGTGTCTATGTATTCACACATGTATTACGATTTCCGGATAACACAATTATAGCATGAATAAAAGACAATTATCATGAACAAGGAAATATAATAATAATCCTTTTATTATTGCCTCTAGGGCATATTTCCAACAGTCTCCCACTTGCACTAGAGTCAATAATCTAGTTACATTGTGATGAATCGAACACCCATGGAATTCTGGTGTTGATCATGTTTTGCTCTAGGGAGAGGTTTAGTCAACGGATCTGCTACATTCAGGTCCGTATGTACTTTACAAATATCTATGTCTCCATCTTGAACATTTTCACGAATGGAGTTGAAGCGACGCCTTATGTGCCTGGTCTTCTTGTGAAACCTGGGCTCCTTGGCAAGTGCAATAGCCCCAGTGTTGTCACAGAAGAGTTTGATCGGCCCCGACGCATTGGGTATGACTCCTAGGTCGGTGATGAACTCTTTCACCCAAATTGCTTCATGTGCTGCCTCCGAGGCTGCCATGTACTCCGCTTCACATGTAGATCCCGCCACGATGCTCTGCTTGCAACTGCACCAGCTTACTTCCCCACCATTCAAAATATACATGTATCCGGTTTGTGACTTAGAGTCATCCAGATCTGTGTCGAAGCTAGCGTCGATGTAACCCTTTACGACGAGCTCTTCGTCACCTCCATAAACGAGAAACATTTCCTTAGTCCTTTTCAGGTACTTCAGGATATTCTTGACCGCTGTCCAGTGTTCCTTGTCGGGATTACTTTGGTACCTACCTACCAAACTTACGGCAAGGTTTACATTAGGTCTGGTACACAGCATGGCATACATAATAGAACCTATGGCTGAGGCATAGGGGATGACACTCATCTCTTCTATATCTTCTGCCGTGGTCGGACATTGAGGTGAGCTCAATTTCACACCTTGCAACACAGGCAAGAACCCCTTCTTAGACTGATCCATATTGAACTTCTTCAATATCTTATCAAGGTATGTGCTTTGTGAAAGACCTATGAGGCGTCTTGATCTATCTCTATAGATCTTGATGCCTAATATATAAGCAGCTTCTCCAAGGTCCTTCATTGAAAAACTCTTATTCAAGTAGGCCTTAATGCTGTCCAAAAGCTCTATATCATTTCCCATCAAAAGTATGTCATCTACATATAATATGAGAAATGCTACAGAGCTCCCACTCACTTTCTTGTAAACGCAGGCTTCTCCATAAGTCTGCATAAACCCAAACGCTTTGATCATCTCATCAAAGCAAATGTTCCAACTCCGAGATGCTTGCACCAGCCCATAAATCGAGCATTGGAGATTGCACACCTTGTCAGCATTCTTAGGATCGACAAAACCTTCCGGCTGCATCATATACAATTCTTCCTTAAGGAAACCATTAAGGAATGCCGTTTTGACGTCCATTTGCCATATCTCATAATCATAGTATGCGGACATTGCTAACATAATTCGGACGGACTTCAGCTTCGCTACGGGAGAGAAAGTCTCATCGTAGTCAACCCCTTGAACTTGCCGATAACCCTTAGCGACAAGTCGAGCTTTATAGATGGTAACATTACCATCCACGTCCGTCTTCTTCTTAAAGATCCATTTGTTTTCTATCGCTCGCCGATCATCGGGCAAGTCTGTCAAAGTCCATACTTTGTTTTCATACATGGATCCTATCTCGGATTGCATGGCTTCAAGCCATTTGTTGGAATCTGGGCCCGCCATCGCTTCCTCATAGTTCGAAGGTTCACCGTTGTCTAACAACATGATTTCCAAGACAGGGTTGCCGTACCACTCTGGTGCGGAACGTGTCCTTGTGGACCTATGAAGTTCAGTAGAAACTTGATCTGAAGTTTCATGATCATCATCATTAACTTCCTCTCTAGTCGGTACAGGCACCTCAGGAACATTTTCTTGAGTTGCGCCATTTTCCGGTTCAAGAGGTAATACTTCATCAAGTTCTACTTTCCTCCCACTTACTTCTTTCGAGAGAAACTCCTTCTCTAGAAAGGATCCATTCTTGGCAACAAAGATCTTGCCTTCGGATCTGAGGTAGAAGGTATACCCAATAGTTTCTTTAGGGTATCCTATGAAGACGCATTTTTCCGACTTGGGTTCGAGCTTTTCAGGTTGAAGTTTCTTGACATAAGCATCGCATCCCCAAACTTTTAGAAACGACAGCTTAGGCTTCTTCCCAAACCATAATTCATACGGTGTCGTCTCAACGGATTTCGACGGAGCCCTATTTAAAGTGAATGCGGCAGTCTCTAAAGCATAGCCCCAAAATGATAGCGGTAAATCGGTAAGAGACATCATAGATCGCACCATATCTAATAGAGTGCGATTACGACGTTCGGACACACCATTACGCTGAGGTGTTCCAGGCGGCGTGAGTTGTGAAATTATTCCACATTTTCTTAAGTGTGTGCCAAATTCGTGACTCAAGTATTCTCCCCCATGATCTGATCGCAAGAACTTAATTTTCCTGTCACGTTGATTCTCAACCTCACTCTGAAATTCCTTGAACCTTTCAAAGGTCTCAGACTTGTGTTTCATTAAGTAGACATACCCATATCTACTCAAGTCATCAGTGAGGGTGAGAACATGACGATAACCACCGCGAGCCTCAACACTCATTGGACCGCACACATCAGTATGTATGATTTCCAATAAGTTGGTTGCTCGCTCCATTGTTCCTGAGAACGGAGTCTTGGTCATTTTACCCATGAGGCATGGTTCGCACGTGTCAAATGATTCGTAATCAAGAGACTCTAAAAGTCCATCTGCATGGAGCTTCTTCATGCGTTTGACACCTATGTGACCAACGCGGCAGTGCCACAAGTATGTGGGACTATCATTATCAACCTTACATCTTTTGGTACTCACACTATGAATATGTGTAGCATTACGCTCGAGATTCATTAAGAATAAACCATTCACCATCGGAGCATGACCATAAAACATATCTCTCATATAAATAGAACAACCATTATTCTCGGATTTAAATGAGTAGCCATCTCGTATTAAACGAGATCCTAATACAATGTTCATGCTCAAACTTGGCACTAAATAACAATTATTGAGGTTCAAAACTAATCCCGTAGGTAAATGTAGAGGTAGCGTGCCGACGACGATCACATCGACCTTGGAACCATTCCCGACGCGCATCGTCACCTCGTCCTTCGCCAGTCTCCGCTTATTCCGCAGCTCCTGCTTTGAGTTACAAATGTGAGCAACTGCACCGGTATCAAATACCCAGGAGCTACTACGAGTACTGGTAAGGTACACATCAATTACATGTATATCACATATACCTTTCGTTTTGCCGGCCTTCTTGTCCGCTAAGTATTTGGGGCAGTTCCGCTTCCAGTGACCACTCTCCTTGCAATAAAAGCACTCAGTCTCGGGCTTGGGTCCATTCTTTGGCTTCTTCCCGGCAGCTTGCTTGCCGGGCGCGGCAACTCCCTTGCCATCCTTCTTGAAGTTCTTCTTATCCTTGCCTTTCTTGAACTTAGTGGTTTTATTCACCATCAACACTTGATGTTCCTTTTTGACTTCTACCTCTACTGATTTCAGCATTGCAAATACTTCAGGAATGGTGTTTTCCATCCCCTGCATATTGAAGTTCATCACAAAGCTCTTGTAGCTCGGTGGAAGCGACTGAAGGATTCTGTCAATGACCGCGTCATCCGGGAGATTAACTCCCAGCTGAGTCAAGCGGTTATGCAACCCAGACATTTTGAGTATGTGCTCGCTGACAGAACTATTTTCCTCCATATTATAGCTGAAGAACTTGTCGGAGACTTCATATCTCTCGACCCGGGCATGAGCTTGAAAAACCATTTTTGGCTCTTCGAACATCTCATATGCTCCGTGTCTCTCAAAACGCTTTTGGAGGCCCGGTTCTAAGCTGTAAAGCATGCCGCACTGAACGAGGGAGTAATCATCAGCACGTGTCTGCCAAGCGTTCATAACGTCTTGGTTCTGTGGGACGGGTGCGTCACCTAGCGGTGCTTCTAGGACATAATCTTTCTTGGCAGCTATGAGGATGATCCTCAGATTCTGGACCCAGTCTGTATAGTTGCTGCCATCGTCTTTCAGCTTGGTTTTCTCTAGGAACGCGTTGAAGTTGAGGACAACATGGGCCATTTGATCTACAAGACATATTGTAAAGATTTTAGACTAAGTTCATAATAATTAATTTCATCTATTTAATGAACTCCCACTCAGATAGACATCCCTCCAGTCATCTAAGTATAACATGATCCGAGTTAACTAGGCCGTGTCCGATCATCACGTGAGACGGACTAGTCAACATCGGTGAACATCTTCATGTTGATCGTATCTTCTATACGACTCATGCTCGACCTTTCGGTCTTCTATGTTCCGAGGCCATGTCTGTACATGCTAAGCTCGTCAAGTCAACCTAAGTGTTTGCATGTGTAAATCTGTCTTACACCCGTTGTATGTGAACGTTGGAATCTATCACACCCGATCATCACGTGGTGCTTCGAAACAACGAACTGTCGCAATGGCGCACAGTTAGGGGGAACACTTTCTTGAAATTATTATGAGGGATCATCTTATTTACTACCGTCGTTCTAAGTAAACAAGATGCAAAAACATGATAAACATCACATGCAATCAAATAATAATAGTGACATGATATGGCCAATATCACATAGCTCCTTTGATCTCCATCTTGGGGCTCCATGATCATCTTGTCACCGGCATGACACCATGATCTCCATCATCATGATCTCCATCATCGTGTCTCCATGAAGTTGCTCGCCAACTATTACTTCTACTACTATGGCTAACACGTCTAGCAATAAAGTAAAGTAATTTACATGGCGTTTCTCAATGACACGCAGGTCATACAAAAAATAAAGACAACTCCTATGGCTCCTGCCGGTTGTCATACTCATCGACATGCAAGTCGTGATTCCTATTACAATAGCATGAACATCTCATACATCACATATATATCATTCATCATTCATCACAACTTTGGCCATATCACATCACAAAACACTTGCTGCAAAAACAAGTTAGACGTCCTCTAATTGTTGTTGCAAGTTTTATGTGGCTGCAATAGGGTTCTAGCAAGAACGTTTTCTTACCTACGTGAAAACCACAACGTGATTTGTCAACTTCTATTTACCCTTCATAAGGACCGTTTTCATCGAATCCGCTCCAACTAAAGTGGGAGAGACAGACACCCGCCAGCCACCTTATGCAACTAGTGCATGTCAGTCGGTGGAACCGGTCTCACGTAAGTGTACGTGTAAGGTTGGTCCGGGCCGCTTCATCCCACAATACTGCTGAAGCAAAATAAGACTAGTAGCGGCAAGAAAGTTGACAACATCTACGCCCACAACAAATTGTGTTCTACTCGTGCAAAAAGAACTACGCATAGACCTAGCTCATGATGCCACTGTTGGGGAACGTTGCAGAAAACAAAATTTTCCTACGGTTTCACCAAGATCCATCTATGAGTTCATCTAGCAACGAGTGATCGGATTGCATCTACATACCTTTGTAGATCACGCGCGGAAGCGTTCAAAGAACGGGGATGAGGAAGTCGTACTCGACGTGATCCAAATCACCGGAGATCCTAGCGCCGAACGGACGGCACCTCCGTGTTCAACACACGTACGGTCAGAGTGACGTATCCTCCTTCTTGATCCAGCAAGGGGGGAGGAGAGGTTGATGAAGATCCAGCAGCACGACGGCGTGGTGGTGGATGCAGCAGTCACCGCAGCAGGGCTTCACCGTTCTTCTGCGAGAGGGAGATGTGTAGCAGGGGAGAGGGAGGCGCCAAGAGTCAAGGGTGCGGCTGCCCCTCCCTCCCCCCCTTTATATAGGCTCCCCAAGGGGGGCGCCGGCCCTAGGAGATGGGATCTCCTAGGGGGGGCGGCGGCCAAGGGTGGAGTGGCCCCCAAGGCAAGTGGGGCGCCCCCCCCCCCCACCCTAGGGTTTCCAACCCTAGGCGCAGGGGGTGGGCCAAGGGGGCGCACCAGCCCACTATGGGCTGGTTCCCCTCCCCACTTCAGCCCATGGGGCCCTTCGGGATGGGTGGTCCCACCCGGTGGACCCCCGGGACCCATCCGGTGGTCCCGGCACAATACCGGTGACCCCCGAAACTCTCCCGATGGCCGAAACTGCACTTCCTATATATAATTCTTCACCTCCGGACCATTCCGGAACTCCTCGTGACGTCCGGGATCTCATCCGGGACTCCGAACAACTTTCGGGTTACTGCATATTCATATCTCTACAACCCTAGCGTCACCGAACCTTAAGTGTGTAGACCCTACGGGTTCGGGAGACATGTAGACATGACCGAGATGGCTCTCCGGTCAATAACCAACAGCGGGATCTAGATACCCATGTTGGCTCCCACATGCTCCTCAATGATCTCATCGGATGAACCACGATGTCGAGGATTCAAGCAACCCCGTATACAATTCCCTTTGTCAATCGGTACGTTACTTGCCCGAGATTCGATCGTCAGTATCCCAATACCTCGTTCAATCTCGTTACCGACAAGTCACTTTACTCATACCGTAATGCATGATCCCGTGACCAGACACTTGGTCACTTTGAGCTCATTATGATGATGCATTACCGAGTGGGCCCAGAGATACCTCTCCGTCATACGGAGTGACAAATCCCAGTCTTGATCCGTGTCAACCCAATAGACACTTTCGTAGATACCCGTAGTATACCTTTATAGTCACCCAGTTACGTTGTGACGTTTGGTACACCCAAAGCACTCCTACGGTATCCGGGAGTTACACGATCTCATGGTCTAAGGAAAAGATACTTGACATTGGCAAAACTCTAGCAAATGAACTATATGATCTTGTGCTATGTTTAGGATTGGGTCTTGTCCATCACATCATTCTCCTAATGATGTGATCTCGTTATCAATGACATCCAATGTCCATAGTCAGGAAACCATGACTATCTGTTGATCAACGAGCTAGTCAACTAGAGGCTTACTAGGGACATGTTGGTGTCTATGTATTCACACATGTATTATGATTTCCGGATAACACAATTATAGCATGAATAAAAGGCAATTATCATGAACAAGGAAATATAATAATAATCCTTTTATTATTGCCTCTAGGGCATATTTCTAACAGAAACACCTGGCTGCCAAATGTGTTCAAGGCTACAATGAAGCTGAAAAGCGCAAGGCTCTGGGGCGACCTGGCATCGACCCTAGAATGGCTGCCAAGAAGAAGAAGCCTGTTGTGGCCCAACCTGAAGCATCAAGGCAGGAAGAACCTCACATTGTCTTCCCTGCCAGTATGACAGGCTCAAAGCCTAAGGTCCCCACAATGGCTTCGGAGCTCAAGAAAACAAGGGCAGCTGAAGCCGAAGCCCGCAAGGGCAAGACCAAGCACACCACTGACAACACTCCACCGACGAAAAAGAGAAAAACCAAGAAGAAAGATCGGACTTCTCCCACAGAGCCCCTTGTCATTGAATCGATCTCAGTGGCTCGTCCTGCGTCTGAACATAGAGAGCGCCAGTTGATAGTTCATGAGACTGCTTCCATAGAGGCTCCTGAAGTTGAAGACATTCCAGCTGTTGACCCCACCGCAGCTGAAGACATTGGTCATCAAGACAATGTTGAAGATGATGAAGTCCTTCCTCAGATCGAACACAATGTGGTATCATCGCATGTTCTCACGAACAGCGAACTCATCAGCATTGGTCGTCCATTGACGCCAATTGCTCAGGATGACTCATGGGCTGATCACCCACAAGACTCCCCCCGTCAAGATGAATCACCAAGTACTCCCCCACCTCAAGTCACCACTTCGGTGCTTGAAGACAATGACTTTGTGGCTGAACCAACTCAATCTTCACAAGCGTCGCCAGCGTTCCGCAGGCTTCACAAAGGACCAAGACCACATGTCACTCCGTCAAGTGTTCCAGAAGGAGAAGAGCGCCAATCCGTTTCACGCCAAGTCTTTCCTGAAGCCTCTCCTACTGCGAACATCCCCGAGTATGAAGCCAAAGCGGCTGAAGATATTCCGACTGCATCAGCCGATGAACAAGAAGAACCAAGAGAAGAAGAACGTGTAGCTACACCCCTGTCCAACCCTGAAGTTGTTCTCGAGGAGAACGTGTCCGACCCTCCAGCTACTCAAGTGGAGGTTGATAACATTGAGGCGACCACCAACACCCATACTGAAGCCAATGATGTTGTCATGGCTGAAGCTACTGTGGCACCTGAAGTTCATGCGGTGCCATAAGTGATTGCACCTGAAGCCAATGCTGCTCCTGACGCAAATCTGCAGCCAGAAGTCAATACCACTACCACTGCTCATGTACCGCCTCCACGGCCACACACCCTTGAGCAAGCATTCTATCAAGGCCAACTTACCACCATCCGCTGGCCCTTTCTGGTTCCTCCACCTGCTGCCGGTCCGCAATTTGACTATCATGTCGAGCACAGGCCTCATGTCCAGAAGCCAAAGCCAAGGCTGCCAAGGTTTCCAGGTACTGCAACTTCACTATGATCGTTTAATCTGAATGGCTTCAAGGCACACAACACATTCTTTGACAGTGCTAAGAACCCCTACACAAGGCCAAGAATTTCATTAGATCGATTCTGGAGTTATCAGCAGCGCAGTCACTATTCATGTATCTTATACAATCAGGGGCACATTTTCCCTCATATGCGTCTAGACTGCGAAGCCATGGATGGGCTGCCCTGCCTAGAAGAAGCCCTTGACTGCTTCAGAGATGCTGGTCTTCTCCCATTTGTGACAGCAAAAGAACATTGGAATGAAGAGCTTCTGCTTCAATTTAATGCTACCCTCCACATTCGCAGCTACAACAGGGATCCGAAGACTTGGATCCTTGAGTGGATGACAGGCGATGTACACCATGAAGCTAAAGCCCAAGACATCATTGAGCTTACTGCCCTGCCCACTCCTAGTGAACATTATGAATCAGGTTGTCAGCTGCACCAAAATGCTTTGGAGAGCACCTTCCAGAAGCCAGAGCCAAACATGAGCCAAATGCTGAGCATGATGAAGCCATTGCCACAAGACGCTGACTATCCTAAGGGGTTCTTTGTTGAAGACCTAGAGTATCTGCCCCACACTATTTATCATATTATCAGGCGAACTCTTTGGCCAGCTTCACCCAGCCCATTGAAGGAGTTCAGGCCGTTTCTCGTGTTTATCACGTGCCCCTCACACCCAAACTGAAGCCACTAAAAGCACCATTGCTCAAAGGCCTCGGAAGCGATCTCGTATTCTCAATGACCGAGAGCTTCTCGTCGCTCTACATCAGAAACAGGACAAGCATCATGACTGGCTTAAGCGTCAGATGCAAAGCCTCTTGGTGGACGTCAATCGCATTCGCAATCTTGCCACCAAGAATGCCTTTGTTACACATGAAACCTGTCGGAGGTCATGGAAGATCTTGACATTGCTTAGTGCTGAAGCTGATCTTCAAGACGATGGTTTCACAGAGAGATTCAAGTTTGACTCAACCCCTCCAAGGAATGCTCACTTGCGTCGGACTCCCTCACTCGAAGACTCTGACTATTCCTCCTCAGCTACAATGGTGAATGCCAGAGTCATAGATGATCAAGATGATGCTACCTCACCACCTCCAACTTTGGCGCGTATCGACACTGCACCAAGTTCGTCTGCACCACCAAACCTCAACGACGACCCTACTACTTCGCCTACTCCTCATGGGAACGAGTAGCAAGCTCTATGTCTTCAAACCTTTTTGGTCATTACTGACAAAAGGGGGAGAAGCATATGAGTTGATAGTCTTCAAGCGGGTCCATATGGGTGGTTGCTATACTTTTGCTACATTTGCCAAGTGCTTACAACTCTCGCTTTTGATACATTTGGTTCTTTTGAGTTGTAACACTTAAACTTGACGGTGGCCTGCTACCTTTTCGTCAACTATGGGATGCGATGATAAATTCCGCATGTGCGATGATAAATTCCGCACGAAGTCATTTTGCACACGTCCATTTTTCATTATGCATGTCATTATCTTCATTATATCCTTTCATGCATGATGAATTTTCTTCATAAGTATAAGAGGAGCTCCACAAGTACAACCTGCCATGTGCATTTGCATTCAAAAGCAAAATACTTATATGCACATCTTCAGGGGGGAGCCTTTCTGCTACTTACGAAGACAATACCTAAATCCTTTACAAATTCACATACTTTTATCCCCGTTGAAAACTTCAACCAGTTTTTCATCAATCACCAAAAAGGGGGAGATTGTAAGTCCATCTAGTGCCACCCCTAGTTGGTTTTGGAGTATTGACGACAAACCTGGTTGAGGGACTAATGTGTTTGTAAGAATTGCAGGATAACACAGGTAGTAGTCCCTCATTAATTCGGTTTACCTACCGGAGATGACCCCTAAAAATGTATGAAGACATTGAAGACAAAGGTGGTATGTGAAGATATTCACATTGAAGACTATGACAAGAGAAGACATCGCATGAAGACTATGGAGCGCGAAGACTAAGTTGTTTCGTGGTTTCCTTTTCTTCTTTGTTGAGTCATAGGAACCACCGTACTGTTAAGTGGGGTCCCAGTGAACAAAGTCAGAGTGACTGAAGTGATGCTTAACCAAAATCCTATGTCTTCGAGCGAAGACAATGAGAGCAAATCTTATCCAGAGCTGGATGAGTCAGCTTTACTTGTAGCCCAAGTAAAGTTGCCGCGTGTGTTTGAAATATGACCATTGGAACACATGTCAGTTCCTTAGTGACCCGGGGTCATTTCGGACAAATCAGGTCGGGTTGCCTAGTGGCTATAAATAGCCCACCCCCTACACCATAAATTGGTGGCTGCTCAGAGTTAGTGCACGGCTTTTGTCGTTTGAGAGCAACCCACCTCCGAAGCCTTTGAGAGAGAAATCCTTGCGAGGACAAAGCCCTAAACACCCAGAGCCAAAGAGTGTTAGGCATCACTGAAGTCTTCCTGTCTGTGTGATCTGAAGACTTGTTACACTTGAGGACTGTGAATCCTCCAGTCGGTTAGGCGTCGCGTTCTGAGCATCCAAGAGTCATTGTGGATCGCCGGAACAAAGTCTGTGAAGGTTTGGAAGTCTACCTTGAAGACTTAACTGAGTGATTGGGCGAGGACTGGGTATCCTTAGCTCAAGGGGAATAAGGTGAAGATGCAATCTTCTAAGTTAAATCTCAGCCTCCCTAACCAGACGTACAGTTGTCACAGCAACTGGAAATGGTCCAACAAATCATTGTCTTCTTCACTAAGCAACTGGTTCTATCCTTCCCATCTCTTTATTTGCATATTGGTCCTTGTGAAGTCATTGCATGTTTGCATTATTTATCTGTCTTCACTGTGTGACTGTTTGTTCTGATTGGCTTCATACTATCTTCCATCCTGATCCATATTGCCTAGCTGTTTAGTCTTTGTGCGTTCACTTCATTGAATACTTGACTATGGCTTGCCTAGTGTAGTCTACCTTCCGCTGCATGTTAATAGGTTCATTTCTATCGTTTGTCTTCGAAACTTCCATGTTTTGAAGACTTTCATAAAAATCGCCTATTCACCCCCCCTCTAGTCGATAACTAGCACTTTCAGTAAGCACAGGAGCCGGGCAACCCAACTATTGACCAAAGACATGATTCGGAGCTGATGCATATAAGGCCGAACTCGTGACGTCGAAGTGTGCTATAAAGTTGTTCGGACTTGTCGGCAATTTATTTGTTCCCGTATTGAGCCCCTGGCAATTTGTACCGAGGTGCATGTGTGGAACAACTGGAAAAATTCAGCTCTTTTTTAAAAAAAGGTGGATACTGAATACGGATTGTGTTCGTTGTAACCTGATTGATATTCCAATTGCCATTTTACAGGGAATAACACTACGACCCGGGCTATTTGACATGTCGGTGGTCGAAGGCTGAGGGAGAAGGCACTTTACAGGCTCTAAATAGAGAGTGCGGTCTACAAAGAATTACTTGGACCTCCTGTCGCACGTCTGCGCCGCCTTGCCTCGGTGAAAGGACTCCTTAACAAGAGTAGCATTTGGGTAGGTGAATGAAGCCGAACTCCGAAAGAGTCCAGAAATAACCACCTGTGGTAAAAGATAAAGAAAGTAGTTAGAAAAGAAAAGAAAAGGAAAGGAGACTATGGGAGTGCTTGTAGGCTTGTCCGTGTTGTGCCTCCGCCAATGACCGGGGTATTTTAAGTACATAATTATGTATGCGCAGTACAAACTTTGCGGGTATATGAGGCGAACGATGGAGGCCGGACTGCTAATCCAGCTCTGAGATTGATCGGTCCCATTTAATAGAGACCGGCGGCTTAATGGCCGATGAGACATGCGGCTTTATGAGGCCGCTTTGTACTTCAACTGTGGTAGCCGCAGTATGATCCTCTATACGGGGGGAGTGTCCGTATTTCCATTTATTATTATGACCCCGCGTGGACCGGGTATCTTAAGTTTTGCGTGGGCTTGTGGTACCGCATTAAAACAAGCAAAAGTGGTACGCCCCAGAAGTGCGTGGTAACTACTGCGGAACGGGACAATATCAAAGGTCAAACCTTCACTTCGGAAGTTGTTCGGCGAACCGAAAACGACTTCCAATGTGACGGAGCCCCTATAGTGGGCTTCTACACCGGGTACTGCTCCATTGAGGGTAGTTGTAGTGGGCTTGATTCTTGAAGGATCGATGCCCATTCTGCGGACAGTGTCTTCGTAGAGTAGATTAAGGTTATAGCCGCCGTCCATAAGTACTTTCGTGAGATGGAATCCATCGATAATTGGGTCGATGATCAGAGCCACCGAACCTTCGGGACGGATATGGTGAAATTTTGGGGGTAACGGCTCTATGGCGTATGTGTCCTGAGGTGTGCGTCACGTATACCATGTTTACGGTTTTTACTTCGGAGGGAAATTCCTTCTCACCCCCGGTATTCGGCTGGCGAGTCTCTTCGTCATCGTTGTCACTGGGCGGCCCCATGCCCTTGTGCTCAGCATTAAGCTTGTCGGCTTGTTTGAATACCCAACAGCTTTTGTTGGTATGAGTAGCTAGTTTATTGGGGGTGCCATGAATCTGGCGGGACCGATCCAGTCTTTTGTCTAGATTGGATGGTCCGTCTCTATTTTCCTTGAATGTCTTTCTTCATTGACCAGGCTTGGAGCCGCTGAATCCGGCGTTGACCGTCGTGTCTTGTGTTCTTTCATTGTTATTATGATGCTTGTGTTTATTGCGTCACGGCTTGCCGTTGCCGTCTCGGACTTCAGAAGTTCCTGGATCGCTGGCGCTGTTGATTCTACGAGCGAGCCAGGTGTCTTCTCCTGCGCAAAAGCGGATCATTAGAGCGATAAGGGCTGCCATGGATTTTGGTTTTTCTTGACCAAGGTGGCGGGCGAGCCACTCATCCCAGATGATGTGTTTGAAGGCCGCGAGGGCTTCGGCGTCTGGACAAGCGACAATTTGGTTCTTTTTAATTAGGAACCTAGTCCAGAGCTTCCTGGATGATTCTCCGGGCTGCTGGACGATGTGACTTAAGTCATCTGCATCTGGTGGCCAAACATATGTACCTTGGAAGTTATCATGAAAGGCATCTTCCAGGTCTTCCCAGCTGCCAACAGAGTTCTCTGGAGGGCTGTTTAACCAGTGCCGTGTTGGTCCCTTCAGTTTTAGTGGGAGGTATTTGATGGCGTGGAGATCATCACCGCGAGCCATGTGGATATGGAGAAGAAAATCTTCAATCCATACCGCAGGATCTGTTGTTCCATTGTATGATTCGATATTCATGGGTTTAAACCCTTCTGGGAATTCGTGCTCCATTACTTCATCAGTGAAGCAGAGGGGGTGTGCGTCGCCTCTATATTGGGCCAGGTCGTGACGTATTTCGGATGGAGTCCGTCTGTGATTTTCGGCTCGGACGTAACTGTGCTTGCCATGTTCGTCTCGATAGCCGTCGTCGCATGTCGGGGCACACCTCCGTGATCCATAGATCGATCTGGCCGGACCTGCTTTATTCTTCAGGCCCTGCCGGAGATCATATGTGTATCCCTGAGCAGTTTTGTCTCTGTCTTTACGGCAAGGTGGTACGGGCTGGTGTTCGGCTTGGGTTGCCGCTTTGTCCCGACCATGTAGTGTCGATCAACCGCATTATGCGTTGATGGCACAGGCTCCAACGCCTCGTCATCGAATTGAGGTAGTAATTTGCGCTTTGGGTCACTTTTGAGTGGTCGCTTGAGGCCGTACTCCTCGGCTTCCAGGACATTAGTCCATCTGTCATTGAGCAGATCTTGATCAGCTTGAAGTTGTTGCTGCTTCTTTTTCAGGCTCCTTGCAGTGGCTATTAGCCGGCGCTTGAAGCGCTCCTGCTCGAGAGGTTCCTCAGCCATGATAAAATCCTCATTGTCGAGGCTCACCTCATCCTCGGAGAGTGGAAGATAATTGCTGTCCTCCGGGCCTTCATGTGCGGCCTATTCATCAGGGCTGACTCTCCCATCTTCCCGTTCATCTTGTTCGGAAGTTGCCTCAACGGGGTCTTCATTGTCTTTGGCACCGTCCGGAGTGTTATCTTCTCATGTGTCGGTGTTGCTGTCTTTGCCGTGGCGTGGTTTAGAGCGGCGCCGCTGACGCTGGCGTTTTGGTTGTATCTCAGGAGGTTTATCCTCAACTGGATCTTCCTTGTCATCGCCACTATTCTCTTTTGGTGCATCTACCATGTATACGTCGTATGAGGAGGTGGCTGTCCATCGTCCGGTGAATGGTGGGTTTTTGGCCTACTCCTCTCCAGCATCATCGTCTATACCGTTGATGTCTTTGGAGCCATAATCGAGCATGTCGATTAACTCTTTGACGGTGGCTATTAAGTGGGTGGGGGTGGGAAGCGAAATTCTCCGTCGTCAGCCTCCAGTTCAAACCGGATATAATTCGGCTGAGAGTCCCCCGCTAAGGAGAGTGTTTTTAATGAGTTTAGCACGTCGCCTAAAGGCGAGTGCCGAAAGATGTCCACGGAGCTGAATTCGACGATCGATGCCTGATCAAGCTCGTCGTGTGCGAACGCACATGGTTCGGAACTTGTAGCCGGAAATGGGTCTGAGGTTCCGGTGACACGGATCCCACTCGAGGTTGGGTCGGTGTGCGGCTCTGACGCCGCTGAGTGTGCGGTTTCCATTGCGGGGTTGAGCCTCCCATCCTCGGATGGCGCAATCTGCTCCGGATCTAGGGCCAAAGAAGTTACAGGCGCTATCCCTCGGGCATGGTCTGATGACAGACTTAAGTCATGTTCATCGTGGCGACAGGGAGCGGCTGTTGTGGTCTCGAATCCATCGAAGATCAAGTCTCCGCGGATATCCGTGACGTAGTTCAATGTTCCAAAAATCTGATCTGACGGCCAGGGGCATAGCTATCGATCTACTCTAGATGGCCACACGAGTTGGCCCGCAGTGCGAAGCTGCCGAATACGAAGATCTGTCCGGGGAGGAAGGTTTCTCCCTGGACAACATTGTTCTAGACGATTGACGGGGCCATCGAACCTCCTGACGACGACACAGCGGAACTCTCAATGAAAACACCAATGTCGGTGTCAAAATCGGCGGATCTCAGGTAGGGGGTCCCGAACTGTGCGTCGGAGGTTGATGGTAACAGGAGACAGGGAACACAATGTTTACCCAGGTTCGGGCCCTCTCGATGGAGGTAAAATCCTACGTCCTGCTAGATTAATATTGTTGAGTATGGGGGTTACAAGAGTTGATCTACCACGAGATTGTAATGGCTAAAACCCTAGAAGTCTAGCCTATCCGATTATGATTGTCTGATTGTCTCTACGGACTAAGCCCTTTGGTTTATATAGACACCGGAGGGGACTAGCGTTATACAAAGTCGGTTACAGAGGAAGGAATCTTTATATCCGAATGCCAAGCTTGCCATCCACGCCAAGGAGAGTCCTGTCCAGACACGGGTGAGAGTCTTCGGTCTTGTATCTTGTAGCCCATCAATCCGGCCCATGTCCAACAGGCCGGACGCCCGAGGACCCCTTAGTCCAGGACTCCCTCAGGGGGTATAGTAGGTAATTAAATCACAAACATTTGTTTTGTATTAACTATATGTGTATGTGTCCTTTCGTCCTCCTCTCGCGCGTCTTGTCACCCCGCTGCCGCAGACGACTTACAGCGCAAGCTTGCGCAGTGCGCGGGGGCGTTCTTTTGGCTAAACGGTGGCTCGAAGTGGCGCCAATGAATCGTCGGTGAGCCCGTTCCCGTGCAACCTCGCAGGTTCCCGCGCAAGCTTCTGAAGGAAATATGCCCTAGAGGCAATAATAATGTTATTATTTTATTTCCTTATATCATGATAAATGTTTATTATTCATGCTAGAATTGTATTATCCGGAAACATAATACTTGTGTGAATACATAGACAAACTAAACGTCACTAGTATGCCTCTACTTTACTAGCTCGTTAATCAAAGATGGTTATGTTTCCTAACCATAGACATGTGTTGTCATTTGATTAACGGGATCACATTATTAGGAGAATGATGTGATTGACATGACCCATTCCATTAGCTTAGCACTCGATCGTTTAGTATGTTGCTATTGCTTTCTTCATGACTTATACATGTTCCTATGACTATGAGATTATGCAACTCCCGTTTGCCGGAGGAACACTTTGTGTGCTACCAAACGTCACAACGTAACTGGGTGATTATAAAGGAGCTCTACAGGTGTCTCCAAAGGTAAATGTTGGGTTGGCTTATTTCGAGATTAGAATTTGTCACTCCGATTGTCGGAGAGGTATCTCTGGGCCCTCTCGGTAATACACATCACATAAGCCTTGCAAGCATTGCAACTAATGAGTTAGTTGCGAGATGATGTATTACGAAACGAGTAAAGAGACTTGCCGGTAACGAGATTGAACTAGGTATTGAGATACCGACGATCGAATCTCGGGCAAGTAACATACCGATGACAAAGGGAACAACGTATGTTGTTATGCGGTCTGACCGATAAAGATCTTCGTAGAATATGTGGGAGCCAATATGAGCATACAGGTTCCGCTATTGGTTATTGACCGGAGACATGTCTCGGTCATGTCTACATTGTTCTCGAACCCGTAGGGTCCGCACGCTTAAGGTTTCGATGACATTTATATTATGAGTTTATGAGTTTTGATGTACCAAAGTTTGTTCGGAGTCCCGGATGTGATCACAGACATGACGAGGAGTCTCGAAATGGTCGAGACATAAAGATTGACATATTGGACGGCTATATTCGGACACTGGAAGTGTTCCGGATGATTTCGAAGAAAACCGGAGTGCCAGAGGGTTACCGGACCCCCCCGGGAGAAGTAATGGGCCTTATGGGCCCTAGTGGAGAGAGAGACGGAAGGCCAGGGTGGGCTGCGCGCCCCCTCCCCCTCTGGTCCGAATTGGACTAGGAGAGGGGGGCGGCGCCCCCCTTTCCTTCTCCCTCTCCCCCTTCCTTTCCCCCTCCTAGTAGGAGTAGGAAAGAGGGGAGTCCTGCTCCTACTAGGAGGAGGACTCCTCCTCCTTGGCGCGCCCTAGGGCTGGCCGGCCTCCTCCCCTTGCTCCTTTATATACGGGGGCAGGGGGCACCCCTAGACACACAAGTTGATCCACGTGATCGTTTTCTTAGCCGTGTGCAGTGCCCCCTTCCACCATACTCCTCGATAATATTGTAGCGGTGCTTAGGTGAAGCCCTGCGACAGTAGAACATCAAGATCTTCACCACGCCGTCGTGCTGACAGAACTCTTCCCCGACACTTTGCTGGATCGGAGTCCGGGGTTCGTCATCGAGTTGAACGTGTGCTAAAACTCGGAGGTGCCGTAGTTTCGGTGCTTGATCGGTCAGGCCGTGAAGACATACGACTACATCAACCGCGTTGTCATAACGCTTCCGCTGTCGGTCTACGAGGGTATGTAGATCACACTCTCCCCTCTCGTTGCTATGCATCACCATGATCTTGCGTGTGCGTAGGAAAATTTTGAAATTACTACGTTCCCCAACAGTGGCATCCGAGCCTAGGTTTTATGTGTTGATGTTATATGCACGAGTAGAACAGAAGTGAGTTGTGGGCGATATAAGTCATACTGCTTACCAGCATGTCATACTTTGGTTCGGCGGTATTGTTGGATGAAGCGGCCCGGACCGACATTACGCGTACGCTTACGCGAGACTGGTTCTACCGACGTGCTTTGCACACAGGTGGCTGGCGGGTGTCAGTTTCTCCAACTTTAGTTGAACCAAGTGTGGCTACGCCCGGTCCTTGCGAAGGTTAAAACAGCACCAACTTGACAAACTATCGTTGTGGTTTTAATGCGTAGGTAAGATTGGTTCTTGCTTAAGCCCGTAGAAGCCACGTAAAACTTGCAACAACAAAGTAGAAGACGTCTAACTTGTTTTTGCAGGGCATGTTGTGATGTGATATGGTCAAGACATGATGCTAAATTTTATTGTATGAGATGATCATGTTTTGTAACCGAGTTATCGGCAACTGGCAGGAGCCATATGGTTGTCGCTTTATTGTATGCAATGCAATTGAGCTGTAATGCTTTACTTTATCACTAAGCGGTAGCGATAGTCATGGAAGCATAAGATTGGCGAGACGACAACGATGCTACGATGATGATCAAGGTGTCGCGCCGGTGACAATGGTGATCATGACGGTGCTTCAAAGATGGAGATCACAAGCACAAGATGATGATGGCCATATCATATCACTTATATTGATTGCATGTGATGTTTATCTTTTATGCATCTTATCTTGCTTTGTTTGACGGTAGCATTTTAAGATGATCTCTCACTAATTATCAAGAAGTGTTCTCCCTGAGTATGCACCGTTGCGAAAGTTCTTCGTGCTGAGACACCACATGATGATCGGGTGTGATAGGCTCTACGTTCAAATACAACGGGTGCAAAACAGTTGCACACGCAGAATACTCAGGTTATACTTGACGAGCCAAGCATATACAGATATGACCTCGGAACACGGAGACCGAAAGGTCGAGCGTGAATCATATAGTAGATATGATCAACATAGTGATGTTCACCAATGAAACTACTCCATCTCACGTGATGATCGGACATGGTTTAGTTGATTTGGATCACGTAATCACTTAGAGGATTAGAGGGATGTCTATCAAAGTGGGAGTTCTTTAGTAATATGATTAATTGAACTTAAATTTATCATGAACTTAGTACCTGATAGTATCTTTCTTGTTTATGTTTGATTGTAGATAGATGGCCCGTGCTGTTGCTCCATTGAATTTTAATGCGTTCCTTGAGAAAGCAAAGTTGAAAGATGATGGTAGCAATTACACGGACTGGGTCCGTAACTTGAGGATTATCCTCATTGCTGCACAGAAGAATTATGTCCTGGAAGCACCGCTGGGTGCCAGGCCTGCTGCTGGAGCAACACCAGATGTTGTGAACGTCTGGCAGAGCAAAGCTGATGACTACTTGATAGTTCAGTGTGCCATGCTTTACGGCTTAGAATCAGGACTTCAACGACGTTTTGAACGTCATGGAGCATATGAGATGTTCCAGGAGTTGAAGTTAATATTTCAAGCAAATGCCCGGATTGAGAGATATGAAGTCTCCAATAAGTTCTATAGCTGCAAGATGGAGGAGAACAGTTCTGTGAGTGAGCATATACTCAAAATGTCTGGGTATAATAATCACTTGATTCAATTGGGAGTTAATCTTCCAGAGGATTGCGTCATTGAAAGAATTCTCCAATCACTGCCACCTAGCTACAAGAGCTTCGTGATGAACTATAATATGCAAGGGATGAATAAGACTATTCCCGAGCTCTTCGCAATGCTGAAAGCTGCGGAGGTAGAAATCAAAAAGGAGCATCAAGTGTTGATGGTCAACAAGACCACTAGTTTCAAGAAAAATGGCAAAGGGAAGAAGAAGGGGAACTTCAAAAAGAACAGCAAGCAAGTTGCTGCTCAAGAGAAGAAACCCAAATCTGGACCTAAGCCTGAAACTGAGTGCTTCTACTACAAGCAGACTGGTCACTGGAAGCGGAACTGCCCCAAGTATTTGGCGGATAAGAAGGATGGCAAGGTGAACAAAGGTATATGCGATATACATGTTATTGATGTGTACCTTACTAATGCTCGCAGTAGCACCTGGGTATTTGATATTGGTTCTGTTGCTAACATTTGCAACTCGAAACAGGGACTACGGATTAAGCGAAGATTGGCTAAGGACGAGGTGACGATGCGCGTGGGAAATGGTTCCAAAGTCGATGTGATCACGGTCGGCACGCTACCTCTACATCTACCTTCGGGATTAGTATTAGACCTAAATAATTGTTATTTGGTGCCAGCGTTGAGCATGAACATTATATCTGGATCTTGTTTGATGTGAGATGGTTATTCAATTAAATCAGAGAATAATGGTTGTTCTATTTATATGAGTAATATCTTTTATGGTCATGCACCCATGAAGAATGGTCTATTCTTATAAAATCTCGATAGTAGTGACACACATATTCATAATGTTGAAGCCAAAAGATGCAGAGTTGATAATGATAGTGCAACCCATTTGTGGCACTACCGTTTAGGTCATATCGGTATAAAGCGCATGAAGAAACTCCATACTGATGGACCTTTGGAACCACTTGATTATGAATCACTTGGTACTTGCGAACCGTGCCTTATGGGTAAGATGACAAAAACACCATTCTCCGGTACTATGGAGAGAGCAACATATTTGTTGGAAATCATACATACAAATGTATGTGGTCCGATGAATGTTGAGGCTCGTGGCGGATATCATTATTTTCTCACTTTCATAGATGACTTAAGCAGATATGGGTATATCTACTTAATGAAACATAAGTCTGAAACATTTGAAAAGTTCAAAGAATTTCAGAGTGAAGTTGAAAATCATCGTAACAAGAAAATAAAATTCCTACGATCTGATCGTGGAGGAGAATATTTGAGTTATGAGTTTGGTGTACATTTGAAACAATGCGGAATAGTTTCGCAACTCACGCCACCCGGAACACCACAGCGTAATGGTGTGTCCGAACGTCGTAATCGTACTTTACTTGATATGGTGCGATCTATGATGTCTCTTACTGATTTACCGCTATCGTTTTGGGGTTATGCTCTAGAGACAGCCGCATTCACGTTAAATAGGGCACCATCAAAATCCGTTGAGACGACGCCTTATGAACTGTGGTTTGGCAAGAAACCAAAGTTGTCGTTTCTGAAAGTTTGAGGCTGCGATGCTTATGTGAAAAAGCTTCAACCTGATAAGCTCGAACCCAAATCGAAGAAATGTGTCTTCATAGGATATCCAAAGGAAACTATTGGATACACCTTCTATCACAGATCCGAAGGCAAGACTTTTGTTGCTAAATTCGGAAACTTTCTAGAGAAGGAGTTTCTCTCGAAAGAAGTGAGTGGGAGGAAAGTAGAGCTTGATGAGGTAACTGTACCTACTCCCTTATTGGAAAGTAGTACATCACAGAAACCGGTTTCTGTGACACCTACACCAATTAGTGAGGAAGCTAATGATGATGATCATGAAACTTCAGAACAAGATACTACTGAACCTCGTAGATCAACCAGAGTAAGATCCGCACCAGAGTGGTACGGTAATCCTGTTCTGGAAGTCATGCTACTAGATCATGATGAACCTACGAACTATGGAGAAGCGATGGTGAGCCCAGATTCCGCAAAATGGCTTGAAGCCAAGAAATCTGAGATGGGATCCATGTATGAGAACAAAGTGTGGAATTTGGTTGACTTGCCCAAAGATCGGCAAGCAATTGAGAATAAATGGATCTTCAAGAAGAAGACTGACGCTGACAGTAATGTTACTGTCTACAAAGCTCGACTTGTCGCAAAAGGTTTTCGACAAGTTCAAGGGATTGACTACGATGAGACCTTGTCACCCGTAGCGATGCTTAAGTCTGTCCGAATCATGTTAGCAATTGCCGCATTTTATGATTATGAAATATGGCAAACGGATGTCAGAACTGCATTCTTGAATGGATTTCTGGAAGAAGAGTTGTATATGATGCAGCCGGAAGGTTTTGTCGATCCAAAGGGAGCTAACAAAGTGTTCAAGATCCAGCGATCCATTTATGGACTAGTGCAAGCCTCTCGGAGTTGGAATAAATGCTTTGATAGTGTGATCAAAGCATTTGGTTTTGTACAGACTTTTGCATAAGCCTGTATTTACAAGAAAGTGAGTGGGAGCTCTGTAGCATTTCTGATATTATATGTAGATGACATATTACTAATCGGAAATGATATAGAATTTCTGGATAGCATAAAGGAATACTTGAATAAGAGTTTTTCAATGAAAGACCTCGGTGAAGCTGCTTACATATTAGGCATTAAGATCTATAGAGATAGATCAAGACGCTTAATTGGAATTTCACAAAGCACATACCTTGACAAAATTTTGAAGAAGTTCAAAATGGATCAAGCAAAGAAACGATTCTTGCCTGTGTTACAAGGTGTGAAATTGAGTAAGACTTAATGCCTGACCAATGCAGAAGATAGAGAGAAAATGAAAGATGTTCCCTATGCTTCAGCCATAGGCTCTATCATGTATGCAATGCTATGTACCAGGCCTGATGTGTGCCTTGCTATAAGTCTAGCAGGGAGGTACCAAAGTAATCCAGGAGTGGATCACTGGACAGCGGTCAAGAACATCCTGAAATACCTGAAAAGGACTAAGGATATGTTTCTCATATATGGAGGTGACAAAGAGCTCATCGTAAATGGTTACGTTGATGCAAGCTTTGACACTGGTCCGGATGATTCTAAATCGCAAACCGGATACGTGTTTACATTAAACGGTGGAGCAGTCAGTTGGTGCAGTTCTAAACAGAGCGTTGTGGCGGGATCTACATGTGAAGCAGAGTACATAGCTGCTTCGGAAGCAGCAAACGAAGGAGTCTGGATGAAGGAGTTCATATCCGATCTAGGTGTCATACCTAGTGCATCGGGTCCAATGAAAATCTTTTGTGACAATACTGTTGCAATTGCCTTGGCAAAGGAATCCAAATTTCACAAGAGAACCAAGCACATCAAGAGACGCTTCAATTCCATTCGGGATCTAGTCCAGGTGGGAGACATAGAGATTTGCAAGATACATACGGATCTGAACGTTGCAGACCCGTTGACTAAGCCTCTTCCACGAGCAAAACATGATCAGCACCAAAGCTCCATGGGTGTTAGAATCATTACTGTGTAATCTAGATTATTGACTCTAGTGCAAGTGGGAGACTGGAGGAAATATGCCCTAGAGGCAATAATAATGTTATTATTTTATTTCCTTATATCATGATAAATGTTTGTTATTCATGCTAGAATTGTATTATCCAGAAACATAATACTTGTGTGAATACATAGACAAACTAAACGTCACTAGTATGCCTCTACTTGACTAGCTCGTTAATCAAAGATGGTTATGTTTCCTAACCATAGACATGTGTTGTCATTTGATTAACGGGATCACATTATTAGGAGAATGATGTGATTGACATGACCCATTCCATTAGCTTAGCACCCGATTGTTTAGTATGTTGCTATTGCTTTCTTCATGACTTATACATGTTCCTATGACTATGAGATTATGCAACTCCCGTTTGCCGGAGGAACACTTTGTGTTCTACCAAACGTCACAACGTAACTGGGTGATTATAAAGGAGCTCTACAGGTGTCTCCAAAGGTAAATGTTGGGTTGGCTTATTTAGAGATTAGGATTTGTCACTCCGATTGTCGGAGAGGTATCTCTAGGCCCTCTCGGTAATACACATCACATAAGCCTTGCAAGCATTGCAACTAATGAGTTAGTTGCGAGATGATGTATTACGAAACGAGTAAAGAGACTTGTCAGTAACGAGATTGAACTAGGTATTGAGATACCGACGATCGAATCTTGGGCAAGTAACATACCGATGACAAAGGGAACAACGTATGTTGTTATGCGGTCTGACCGATAAAGATCTTCGTAGAATATGTGGGAGCCAATATGAGCATCCAGGTTCCGCTATTGGTTATTGACCGGAGACATGTCTCGGTCATGTCTACATTGTTCTCGAACCCGTAGGGTCCACACGCTTAAGGTTTCGATGACAGTTATATTATGAGTTTATGAATTTTGATGTACCGAAGTTAGTTCGGAGTCCCGGATGTGATCACGGACATGACGAGGAGTCTCGAAATGGTCGAGACATAAAGATTGATATATTGGACGGCTATATTCGGACACCGGAAGTGTTCCAGATGATTTCGGAGAAAACCGGAGTGCCGGAGGGTTACCGGAACCCCCTCGGGAGAAGTAATGGGCCTTATGGGCCCTAGTGGAGAGAGAGAGGGAAGGCCAGAGTGGACCGCGCCCCCCTCCCCCTCTGGTCCGAATTGGACTAGGAGAGGGGGGCGGCGCCCCCCTTTCCTTCTCCCTCTCCCCCTTCCTTTCCCCCTCCTAGTAGGAGTAGGAAAGAGGGGAGTCCTACTCCTACTAGGAGGAGGACTCCTCCTCCTTGGCGCGCCCTAGGGCCGGCCGGCCTCCTCCCCTTGCTCCTTTATATACGGGGGCAGGGGGCACCCCTAGACACACAAGTTGATCCACGTGATCATTTTCTTAGCCGTGTGCGGTGCCCCCTTCCACCATACTCCTCGATAATATTGTAGCGGTGCTTAGGCGAAGCCCTGCGATGGTAGAACATCAAGATTGTCACCACGCCATCGTGCTGACGGAACTCTTCCCCGACACTTTGCTGGACCGGAGTCCGGGGATCGTCATCGAGCTGAATGTGTGCTAAAACTCGGAGGTGCCGTAGTTTCGGTGCTTGATCGGTCAGGCCGTGAAGACGTACGACTACATCAACCGCGTTGTCATAACGCTTCCGCTGTCGGTCTACGAGGGTACGTAGATCACACTCTCCCCTCTCGTTGCTATGCATCACCATGGTCTTGCGTGTGCGTAGGAAAATTTTGAAATTACTACGTTCCCCAACAGCTTCCTGCCCGACTCGGTGAAATCCCCCAAAATCCCAATGCTTATCGACCTGCTATAAACCCTCATGGCCGGCGAGTCCTGCGTTGCATTTGCCCCTCCCTCCATGTAGCTTATCTCGTCTGCTTATCCCACAATCGCCAATGGCACCGATCTATCATCGTCGCTCAACCACTCTGCCATCATCAGAGGACAACTCCAGCTGGGAGGCTACACCACAGTGGCAGCTCAGTCCCCGGCGTAGTTTAGTGTGCATGGCGTCCTTGTTGGGTGTGCACGGAACACCCACCACACGCTCCGCTGCCGCTGCCCGTCGGCAGCTGTTGCCGCCACACCACCGTCGAAAGCTAGGGCCATCGCCTGCTCCACCCCCGCGGCCCGAAGGTGGGAGGTGGCTGTCATGTCCGCCACCCCATAGCCGGCCACCATGGCCATCACCCGCTCTTCCACCGCGGCCCGAAGGCGGGTGGTGGTGGTCGTGGCCGCCAGCCCATCGTCGGCCGTCGTGGCCGCCATCCCACCGCTGACCACCAGGATCATCACCTGCTCTACCACCGCCGCCCGAAGAAGGGAGGCGGAGGTGGAGGCCTGTATGTGCGTCAGCAACCTTGCATGCTACATCGAGTTCCTGCGGGAGGAGGAGGAGCGCCTCGTTGAGCATGCAAAGAGCCTTAGTGCAGTCGTGGCCGGAGCACACGCTGATGCAGAGGCAAGGAATCAGGAGATCTACAAGCTGTCCAGCCGCTTCGAGAGGGGTCGTCTGGAGCGACAGAGGGTGTTTGAGCCAGTGAGCATTGTTGAACATGCAGCAGCGGCAGGCACCGTATTGTAGTTGTCAAGCTCGTCGGTAGGCTCTCCTCCTCCTCTTCGTCTTACTGAGCATGCTCGGCAGAGGAGAGGCTGCCAGAAGTAGTTCAAAGCCCCTCCGTAGTAGTAGTATTTAGGGGCTATTTTGTTCAGTTCATCTAACTATAGATGTGGTGGAACTATACAATGTACTTAAAATCAGCTAGTATATATAGTTGAACTAGCTATTTCAGTACGTGGTTGGCAACAATTGGGGAAAAGTTTGGTCCGTTCAGCTGTTGAGTTGAACTGTTTATATAAATTAGGACGATAGCTTAATATATGAATGAAATCTATGCTTAATTACTGAATTTTAGTTGCAAAAATTAGATAGTGCTAGCAATTTTTAGCTGCATATTTTGACAACCCGTAGTGTTACAAGGATTGACAAATGGCAATATTACTAGATCAACAAATGTCAATCTTTCCAGTTTGACAAATGGCAACATACCCAATATGACATATGCAAATTTTACCAAATTGTTTGTACGTGGTTGCACACGGGTCATCCAAAACAACCGTTTGCATTGAAGGGATGCACAAATCCTGCTCGACACATTTTCTCTTGGCTTCCTAGGGAAGCTGTCGGTTTGCATACGGGTGTTCTAACTAAAACGTTTGCAATCAAGAGCTGCACAAATCCTGCTCAGCACCATTTTCCCTTGGCTTCCTGGAGAAGCTGTCGGTTTGCATACGTGTGTTCTAACTAAAACATTTGCGATGAGTGTTTTATATTTAAAAACCGTATTAAACTGCGGCTTGGGTGCCATTAATGGAGAGGATGCAAGCAAGGCGAGCGGGCATGGAAGTCAAAGGGCTCGTTTCCCGGTGAGCCTGCGCCGGCGTACATCTTGCATGCTTCCCGGTGAGCCTGCGCATTGGAGTACAGCTCGCACGCCTCCCGTTTAGTCAAGCACCTGTCCGCACGGCACCTCCTAGACATTAAAAGAGTGAGGTGTGGTGTCACATGAAAGGTTAACAGAATGCACATGATTTAAATTATACAAAATGTTTCATATGTTACAGTGGCAGCTATTTGTTTCAAAATGCCTTTGTTGGCTGTTATTCGAGTGCGCCTTCTCTCAAAATGGACACGAAAAATACCACAGCATGTTGGGTGCCATTCCATGATAGCATGCCAAGTTTTATGAATTTCAAACGAGTTTTGGATTTACTAGAATTTTAAAACAAAGTATCTCAGCGTCTTGCCCGCAATCAACAGTGCCCTGGTGTTTGAAATTCATTCACATTTCTTTCATGGGACCTAAGCATGCACCCAAGGACAAGATTTGATTTTTCAACCAATTTATATGCACTAGAGCATGTGCATGTAGTTCAAATTTGAAATATGCACATAAAATGCTTAGAAAACCCAGTTAATGTATAAAAATGTCCAAGCAAACCCCGAAATATTCCAAAATTTAACACAGCACTCCTGTTATTCTATGTCGACACTAGAAATTTTTTGAAGCAATAAGAGGCAACGGATATCGTTTCGTCCCCAAAGGTGGCACGTTCCCTACCGAAACCATGAGGGTTGTTGTGAGAAGCTCTGGTTTGTGAGAAGCTTATACCCAAACCTGCCCCAAATGGGACAAAAAATTTACCACGGCATGTAGATGCCGCTCCATGATAGCATGCTAAGTTTCATGAATTTCAGATGAGTTTTGGATTTACTAGAATTTTAAAAAAAGTATCTCAATGTTTGCGGCTGAGTGACGGTGGCAGAGTGTTTGACATTCATTCCCATTTCTTGCATGGGACCTAAGCATGCAACCAGGGACACAGATTTGGTTTTTCAACCAATTTATATGCACTGGAGCATGTGCATGTAGTTCAAATTTGAATTATGCACATAAAATGCCTAGAAAACCCAGTTAATGTATAAAAATGTCCAAACAAACACCGAAAAATTCCAAAATTTAACACAACACTCCTGTTGTTCTATGTTGACACTAGAAATTTTTTGAAAGCAATAAGAGGCAACGGATATCATTTCGTCCCCAAAGGTTGCACGTTCCCTACTGAAACCATGAGGCTTGTTGTGAGAAGCTCTGGTTTGTGAGAAGCTTATACCCAAACCTACCCCAAATGGGACAAAAAAATTACCACGGCATGTTGATGCCGCTCCATGATAGCATGCCAAGTTTCATGAATTTCAGACGAGTTTTGGATTTGATAGAATTTAAAAATCAGGTATCTCAATGTTTGCGGCCGAGTGACGGTGGCAGGATGTTTGACATTCATTCTCATTTCTTGCATGGGACCTAAGCATGCAACCAAGGACAGAGATTTGATTTTTCAACCAATTTATATGCACTGGAGTATGTGCATGTAGTTCAAATTTGAATTATGCACGTAAAATGCCTAGAAAAAACCCAGTTAATGTATAAAAATATCCAAACGAACCCCGAAAAATTCCAAAATTTAACACAACACACATGTTGTTCTATGTTGACACTAGAAATTTTTGAAAGCAATAAGAGGCAATGGATATCGTTTTGTCCCCAAAGGTGGCACGTTCCCTACCGAAACCATGAGGCTTGTTGTGAGAAGTTTATGCCCAAACCTGC
The DNA here is from genome assembly GCF_003073215.2 of Triticum urartu. Lineage (NCBI taxonomy): Eukaryota > Viridiplantae > Streptophyta > Magnoliopsida > Poales > Poaceae > Triticum > Triticum urartu. The sequence continues at coordinate 202,596,952 of NC_053026.1, read as the reverse complement.
CCCAAATGGGACAAAAAATTTACCACGGCATGTTGATGCCACTCCATGATAGCATTGCCAAGTTTCATGAATTTTGGACGAGTTTTGGATTTACTAAAATTTAAAAAGCAGGTATCTCAATGTTTGTCAGAGCCACGGTGTCGTGGTGTTCGAAATTCATCCCCATTTCTTGCATGGGACATTAGCATAAACCCATGGACACATATATGATTTTACAACCCATGTTGGTGCACCGGAGCATGTGCATATAGTTTAAATTTGAATTGTGCACCTGAAATGCCTACAAAACCAAGTTAATGTATAAAACGTCCAAACGAACCCTGAATAATTCCAATTTTTTTGACGACACACCTATAGTTGCATGTTCACTGCAGATAAAAGTTCTAGCAATTCAAACACCGTCCATTGCAGCTGTGACCCCATTATGTAATTCAAATCAAGACGAAAAATCAAGTAGATCGCACACAGTTTATTATCACCAACCGTGTGAAATGCAGCACAAAATATCTTGGAGCACCGTCGGAGTATAGTACGCATACGGCTTAAGCGAGAAGGTGCGACGGCTATAGTCCACAGCCGGCGTGTCAAGCACACTAGCTTGCTCCCCAAATATCAATTCATAGTTCAATCATCGCCGGTTAAAGATGGGGACGTGGACCTGCGTCGTGAGGGCAACTTCGATGGCCCACTCCACAGAGAGCGCGGCCGTAGCCAGCAGACGTGTGCTAACAAGCTTCATGAGGGCGACCGCAATCTGCGACCGGGCAGCCAAGGCAGCCCAAACGGCTGCTATTGCTTCTCAGGCGGCGACAACAACATCTGCCTCGGGGATAGCAACTAGCGAGAGTGGCACATCAATTATCCGTTCCGCAGCGGCAGCCTTAGCCCTGATGGAGCCGCCCACGACCATGTTGAGGCCGCCTGTCGGTGTCAAAACCGGCGGATCTCGGGTAGGGGGTCCCGAACTGTGTGTCTAGGCGGATGGTAACAGGAGGCAGGGGACACGATGTTTTACCCAGGTTCGGGCCCTCTTAATGGAGGTAAAACCCTACGTCTTGCTTGATTGTTCTTGATGATATGAGTATTACAAGAGTTGATCTACCACGAGATCAGAGAGGCTAAACCCTAGAAGCTAGCCTATGGTATGATTGTTGTTGTTCGTCCTACAGACTAAACCCTCCGGTTTAAATAGACACCGGAGGGGGCTAGGGTTACACAGAGTCGGTTACAAGGAAGGAGATCTACATATCCGTATTGCCAAGCTTGCCTTCCACGCCAAGGAGAGTCCCATCCGGACACGGGATGAAATCTTCAATCTTGTGTCTTCATAGTCAACAGTCCGGCCAAAGGATATAATCTGGCTGTTCGGATACCCCCTAATCCAGGACTCCCTTAGTAGCCCCAGAACCAGGCTTCAATGATGATGAGTCCGGCGCGCAGATTGTCTTCAGCATTGCAAGGCGGGTTCCTCCTCCGAATACTTCATAGAAGATTTTGAACACGAGGATCGTGTCCGGCTCTGCAAAACAAGTTCCACATACCACCGTAGAGAGAATAATATTTCCAAAAATCTAATCTGCTGACGTACCCCGTAGCGTGACATCACACCACAGCCAGGTCTTTATTCGAATCGTTTTTCATAACCTATCTCAGCGTGTTTCGCGAGGCGGTTTCCTTGGCACGTCTTCTCGAAGCAGAGATCGTGTCCCCTTATTACGGGATTCCCATCAATACGGACATGGGTAACCCAACCGCGCCATCAATTACGGCGCTTGGGGGATAAGCGAGTTTTACCAGACTGGTGGGGGCGCATAGTTTCGTCCGCCCTTATAAACGGATAAGGTTTCACCTTTTTCTACCCACGCCTTCTTCCTCCTTGCTCATCCATTCTCGCGCACTCGAGCTCCAGCGCCCAAGTCCACATCCTTCTCCTCAACTCTCTCCAAACATGTCCGGAGTGGGAGGCAAGTGGATGGTCTCCTCCGTCACGGAGGAACACATCAAAAAACTACGTGGAGCCGGATACTTAGCCGCGGATATCGCGCACCGGCTGCCAGTCGCGGGGCAGATCGTCCCTACCCCAGAACCTTACGAAAGGGTGGTTTTCCTCCCCCACTTCGTCCACGGACTGGGGTTTCCCCTCCATCCATTCGTCCGCGACCTTATGTTCTATTATGGGCTGGACTTTCATGATCTGGCCCCGAATTTCATCCTCAACATCTCGGCGTTCATCATCGTGTGTGAGGCTTTCCTCCGCATCCGGCCCCACTTCGTCCTGTGGCTGAAGACCTTCAATATCAAGCCGAAGGTAGTAGGCGGCCAACAAGCGGAATGCGGCGGAGCCATGGTGGGCAAAATGCCCAACGTTACATGGCTCGAGGGCTCCTTCGTGGAGACCATAAAGGGGTGGCAATCGGGGTGGTTCTACATCACCGAGCCGCGCGACACCAACCGGGTGGCGGCCCCTGAGTTTCGATCCGGAATCCCCACGCGGCTCACTTCCTGGAAGGCGAAGGGCTTGTCCTGGGGCTCATCAGTGGAGCTGGACGAACTCCAGAAGTGTATTCGAAACATGATAAGCAAGAAACTTAAGCTTGTCAACATAGTCTAGGTCATGCTCTTCCGTCGGATCCTCCCGTGTCAACAACGGGCTTTCAACTTATGGGAGTTCGACCCGGCCCAGCACCAGACTCTACGCGAGCTCTTCGACACGACGCATAAGGACGTCTGGAAGGTGCTATTCAAGGGCGCCGAGGTCCCCCTTTCTCTTACCGAGGACCGCGGGCTAAGCGCGAAGCGCCCTGCTAATCCGGTAAGTTCTGTACATCTGGTAGGGTATTTATTTCCCATAGCTTAACCATGTGCGGCGTCTGAGCTCCCATGCCTTTGACAGCACTGGGTGGAGACATCAGAGCAGATTAACTGTCCGGCCCCGCTGCCCGAAGACCCTGCAGACGCTCTCCTGACGGAGATGCGGACTCTGGCTCCTTATGGGGTGCCGGAGAAAAAGATCAAGAAGAAGGCCACGGGAACCCGAAAGAGTTCCCGGTGCCAGGTGGTATCGGACTCATCGTCCGATAACTCCGAGGCGCACTCCTCCGTGAAAACAAGGAGGAGGAAGATGAAGATTCTCCCCCTCCAGTCGGGGGAGACAAGAAAAGGAAGGCCACCCCAACCGGGGAGGCCGAAGGGTCCAAGAAGGGAAGGAGTCTTCTTCCGGACTGTTCCACCGCCGCCACCGACGGCGAAGACTAGTGGTTACTCAGGGCCAAGCCCCTGGCGAAGTCGTAAGTATTCGGATACCACAGTAACTCATAGCATACTTTTATTGCACTGCTTCTCCTAACGTTGAATATGATCATGCAGTCCGCCCCGAGCCCGTATCGACATATCCTCGTCGGATGGTTCCTTGGGCTCGTCGGATATGGATAGCGATCCACTTCCATCCGCCTCCTCTCCTCGCCCTACGGACAATGTCGAGGTATTGTCTCAAGGGGCGCCGAACCGAGGGGAGGTAGACCCGGAGGCGCCTCAAGGCGACCTTCCGGACTCCAGGCGCAAAGGGAGCAAGACTCCCAAGGGCTCCAAGTTCGGCCCTCAGCCGAACATCGCATTGGAACCTCCAGTGGTTCCGGACTCCGGTAGGCGGCCCCCTGCCAAGGGGGGCAATCCGCCCGTGTCGGTGACCTCTGTCCATCCAGAGGCATCGGACAACCTGCTGGGAGCGCTTCGCGGCGCTTCCATCGACGAAGAGCTCTGCACTATTATGAGTGCGGTGATCAAGAAGGTTCAGTCCGCCAAGAGCAGACTGACTGAAGTCTGTGCCAGCCTTCTAACAGGCTTTGAGGTAAGTATTTAAAATATAGGAAAATATTACCGCATAGACAGTAGCCCCTGATGCTCTGTTTGGTGTTCACAAAGAAAAGTCGAATAGAGGATCAAATAATATCTGCAGGAGTCTAATATAAGTATGTATGGATGTGTATGCAGGCTTCGCTACTGACCTCTGCCGCACTGACTTCGGAGGTCGCCGCACTGAAGCAGAACCTCGAGCGGTCCGAGAAAGAGCTCGGCCTTGCCAAGAGGCAGCTCGAGGAGAACAAAGGTAAGTAATACCTTGTCTATATATATATATAAAGATGTGGTTGCAAAATGATAGGATCATCATGGATGTGCCAGGGGCCACGATCAAAGTGGCGACCCTGAAGCAATCGATGTCCGAGGCTGAGAACAAAGCGGCCGAGGAGCGCACCGAGCGGGAGAAACAAGAGGCATGGGTGGGCGAGGTGCAGCAAGAGCTCCAGGCTCTCGTGAAGAAGCACGAGACTTTGGAGCTTGACTCGAAGACGCGAGAGTCCGAGCTTGCCGCGGCCCTCGAGAGCACAAAGCATGCCAAGGCTGAAGCCCAAAAGGCCCTCCAGGAAATTGAGGCGATGAGGAAGATAGCAGCGGGTAAGGCATTCATTATGCAAAGCAAGCATGTGAAAGTAAATTACTTATTACTTACCCGAGTCCGGAGCTCTCCAGGAGCATTCACAGATTTGCCCCGTAGCATGTCGGATGCCACAGAGTACTATCGGGCCGAGGAGGGAAGCTCGACGGAGAAGTTGTTCTGGTCTCAGTACACTGGGACCGAACACCCGATGCCTGTGAGCGACCAGCTGAAGCAACTGGTCGAGCTGCACAAGGCGGCCGAACAGGCCATGAGGGGCCTTATAGTCCGGATGTGGCCTGGCGACTCCCTTCCCAACAACTACTTCGGCCTGGTGAGGCGGCTTGTGGATGCCTACCCACGGCTGGAAGTCATCAAGCGGTCCGTCTGCATCGAAGGTGCACGCCGGGCTTTAGCCCGTGCGAAGGTGCACTGGGCCAAGATGGACGTCGAGAAGCTGGTGAAGGAGGGGCCGCCACAGGGCAAGGAGCATCGCCACCCTGAGATGTATTATGAGGGTGTCCTGAAGGGTGCACGTCTTGTGGCGGACGAGTGTGCGAAGGATGTAGTTTTTCAATGAACTTGCTCGTGTGATCCTGTGTTATGAAAACTTATTCATGTGCGCTATGCAACGCTTGTTTGAATTTAAAATATTACCTTTTGTGCGGCTGTTTATCAAATCTGAGAGATGGCCAGTCGTCGGCTTCTGCCCCCATGCCACGAGTGCTGGGGTGTTCGGGATAAATCTGAGCACTCTTTTTCCCATTGTTGGGTCCTTCGAGGGAGGTTCTCAGCTCAACGAACAAGGCAATCAGACTATAATGCTTTATCACTCTCACTTAGCCATAGAAGTCTACAATTTTAAATTTTGGCGAAGCCCCTAGTATTCCGAAGGCCGAATTCGGGGCGCTATACACGCCTAAGCTAGACAAAGCCGACTCCTCGCCCTAAGCGGCATAAGTCTTTAGGGACTCGAGGCCTCTCGAACAGCGACCAGCTCTCGCCTTATCATGACATTCAGTTTTAGCTTTCTCTACTGAGGTGCTTAGCCCAGATGAACCGGGGCACAATCGCAGTAGTTCTCCCAGTGCTACCTTAGCCGATATAGCAGAACGTAAGGTACCAAAACATGGGAGCCGGGAAAACCCAACTATTGACCCAAGACATGATTCGGAGCTGATGCATATAATGCTATAAGTTCGGGGTGCCGCACTGTCGAAAGTGTTCGGACTTCTCACGCCGTATTATGGGGTATGCTTAAGCCCCTGGCGTATTGGCCGTACCAGAGTGTACGGGTGCTGAATGTCATGAATGAACATATATATATATAAAGAATAGAGAATGCGGTAATAGTCTAGTGCTATGCATTGTTTACTCAAGAAGGTGCGTCGAAGCAGAATGATTCAAGTAGTGTGATAAGCAAAAAGTAGGACTATTTGACATGTCCCCACCAAGGGCAAGCTGAGGAATGGTATTTAAAGCAGGTATTGTCACTCGTTATCAGAGACCACCTGGGAATTCCATGATGCGACGTAGCTTTCTGCCTCCTTGGTTGTTGTATCGTGTGTCCGGCAATCGTACTACCGGACGAGGATTCCAGAGAGTAAAGTCCTGAAAGAGAGAAAAAATAATAAGGCGGGAAGCCCCTAGTGCAGTTGAGCCGTGCTTTGGGGCGTGCCGTAGTCGTGCCCCCCCATCTATGCCCATGGTATTTTCAATGCGTAATTATGTACGCGTGGCACGGGTTTTGCCGTTTGGCGGGGACTGGGGTGGGGGCCGCATTGCTATGCGATCTCGGAACGTTCCAGGCGGTCTTGTTGCAGATTACTTCGGGCGCGCTTGACGGTGTCCGGGTGTTTAATCACCGGACTGGTGGATTGCCTGAAGAGGCTGCTTTGTGCTTCTGCTGCGAGGGCCGCAATGGGCTCCTCCGTGCGGAGGGAGCGCTCTGTGTTTCCATTGACTGTGATGACCCCCCGAGGTCCTGGCATCTTGAGCTTGAGGTATGCATAATGTGGTACCGCATTGAATCTCGCAAATGCGGTTCGCCCAAGCAGTGCATGATAGCCACTGCGGAACGGGACTATATCGAAGATTAACTCCTCGCTTCGGAAGTTATCCGGGGATCCGAAGACCACTTCCAGTGTGATTGAGCCTGTGCAATGGGCCTCTACACCTGGTATGATGCCTTTGAAGGTCGTTTTTGTGGGTTTGATCCTTGAGGGGTCTATACCCATTTTGCGCACTGTGTCCTGATAAAGCAGGTTCAGGCTGCTGTCGCCGTCCATAAGGACTCGAGTGAGGTGAAATCCGTCGATGATTGGGTCTAAGACCAGTGCGGCGAATCCGCCATGACGGATACTAGTGGGGTGGTCCCTGCGATCAAAGGTGATCAGACAGGAGGACCATGGGTTGAACTTTGGGGCGACTGGCTCTAACGCATATACGTCCCTTAGCGCACGCTTTCGCTCCCTCTTGGGGATGTGGGTTGCGTATATCATGTTCATCGTCCGCACTTGTGGGGGGAACCTCTTCTGTCCTCCGGTGTTCGGCGGCCGGGGCTCCTCCTCGTCATCGCTATGTAACCCCTTATCTTTATTTTCGGCATTTAACTTGCCGGCCTGCTTGAACACGCAACATTCCCTGTTGGTGTGGTTGGCTGGCTTGTCGGGGGTGCCGTGTATTTGACACGAGCGATCGATTATACGGTCCAAACTGGACGGGCCTAGAGTGCTTCTTTTGAATGGCTTTTTCCGCTGACCGGGTTTAGAGCCTCTGAATCCGGCATTGACTGCCGTATCCTCGGTATTGTCGTTGTTGATGCGGCGCTTGTATTTGTTGCGACGTGACCTGCCATTGCTATCCTTGGTATCCGAAGTACCATGGTTCTTTGATATGTTATTGCTTCGAGCCAGCCAGCTGTCCTCTCCTGCGCAAAAGCGGGTCATGAGTGTCGTGAGGGCTGCCATAGATTTCAGCTTTTCCTGGCCAAGGTGCCGGGCGAGCCACTCGTCGCGGATGTTGTGCTTAAAAGCTGCTAGGGCCTCTGCATCCGGACAGTCAATGATTTGATTTTTCTTTGTTAGGAACCGTGTCCAGAATTGCCTGGCCGATTCCTCTGGCTGCTGAATTATGTGGCTCAAGTCATCGGCATCTGGTGGTCGCACATAAGTGCCCTGGAAGTTGTCGAGGAATGCGGCTTCCAGATCCTCCCAACAGCCAATGGATTCTGCTGGCAGGCTGTTGAGCCAATGCCGAGCTGGTCCTTTGAGTTTGAGTGGGAGGTATTTGATGGCGTGTAGATCGTCACCGCGGGCCATGTGGATGTGCAGGAGGAAGTCCTGGATCCATACCGCAGGATCTGTTGTGCCGTCGTATGATTCGATATTTACGGGTTTGAAACCCTCTGGGATTTGGTGATCCATTACTTCGTCTGTGAAGCATAGGGGGTGTGCGGTGCCTCTGTACTGGGCTATATCACGACGCAGCTCGAATGAGTCTTGACCGCTATGCTCGGCCCGGCCGGATTTACTTTTACTGTATCCGACGTGACAGTTATCGTCTCGCGTAGTGGCGCGCCCTCGTGATCCGTAGATCGATCTTGCGTTTTTTGCTTTGTCCTCCAATAAGTCTTGCAGGTCTAGCGTGTTTCCCCGTGCCTTGACATTTTTATCTGAGTGGCGTCGGGGTGCGGGCTGAGCTTTTGGCAGAAATGCCTCTCTGTCGCGGCCACGAGGTGGCCCATCAGCCGCGTCATACGCTGGAGATGTAGGTTTTAATGCTTCCTCCTCCAGTCGGGGTAGCAACCTGCGCTTTGGGTAACTCTTGGAGGGGCGTTCGAGTTCATATTCCTCGGCCGCAAGGACTTCAATCCATCTGTCAGCTAGCAAATCTTGATCAGCTTGAAGCTGCTGTTGCTTTTTCTTAAGGCTATTTGCCATGGCTATAAGCCGGCACTTGAAGCGCTCTTGCTCGACGGGATCCTCAGGCACGACAGATTCATCATCGTCGAGGCTTGCCTCGTCTTCGGAGGGAGGCATGTAATTATCATCCTCCGCCTCTCCATTTGCCGCTCTCTCGGGAGGGCTGGCTTCTTTGTCCTCGTGCTCTAAATCTTGCTGGAGGGGATTGTCGTTATCTTCGGCACTGTCCAGAGTGCTATTATCTCCTGTGCCGGTATCACCGCTTTTGCTTTGGCGAGACTTAGATCGGCACCGCTGACGTCGACGCTTGGGTTGCTTCTTGGAGGGGTCATCCTCCGCTGTCCCGTCGTCATTGCCTTCTTTGGGTGTGTCCACCATGTATATATCATATGATGAGGTGGTTGTCCAGTGCCCTGTGGGCAGTGGTTCCTGTTCGTCTCCCGCATCGTCGTCCATACCATCGATGTCTTCGGAGTCGAAGTCGAGCATGTCGGTCAAATCGTCGACAGTGGCTACTAAGTGGGTGGTGGGTGGGCGGTGAATTTCTTCATCATCCGCATCCCAATCCTGCCGGACATAGTTCAGTCAGGAATCTCCTAACAAGGCGAGAGACCTTAATGAGTTCAGTATGTCGCCGAAAGGCGAGTGCTGAAAGATATCCGTGGAGGTGAACTCCATGATCGGCGACCAGTCGGATTCGATAGGCACGGGCGCAGGCGGTTCGGAGTCCGTGGCCGGGAAGGATCCGGCAGTTCGGCGTCACGGCTCCCGCGAAGGGTAAGGTCGATACTCGGCTCGATCGCCGCTGAGGATACGGCCTCCGTGGAGGGGTCTATCCACCCGTCCATGGATGGCGCAATTGGCTCCGAATTAAGGGTCGGAGCGGTTGCCGGTGCGATCTCCTGAACACTGTCCGATGGTAGAGCTAAATCATGCTCATCGTGACCGTGTGGCGCACTCGGCAGGGGATTGAATCCGTCGAAGATCAAGTCTCCGCGAATATCGGCCGTGTAGTTTAGGCTTCCAAACCTGACCTGGTGGCCAGGGGTGTAACTCTCGATCTGCTCCAGACGGCCAAGCGAGTTGGCCCGCAGTGCAAAGCCGCCGAATACAAAGATTTGTCCGGGGAGAAAAGTCTCACCCTGGACTGCATCGCTATCGATGGTTGAAGGAGCCATCGAGCCTAATGATGACGACACAGAGGAACTCTCAATGAAAGCACCAATGTCGGTGTCAAAACCAGCGGATCTCGGGTAGGGGGTCCCGAACTGTCCGTCTAGGCGGATGGTAACAGGAGGCAGGGGACACAATGTTTTACCCAGGTTCGGGCCCTCTTAATGGAGGTAAAACCCTACGTCCTGCTTGATTGTTCTTGATGATATGAGTATTACAAGAGTTGATCTACCACGAGATCAGAGAGGCTAAACCCTAGAAGCTAGCCTATGGTATGATTGTTGTTGTTCGTCCTACGGACTAAACCCTCCGGTTTATATAGACACCGGAGGGGGCTAGGGTTACACAAAGTCGGTTACAAGGAAGGAGATCTACATATCCGTATTGCCAAGCTTGCCTTCCACGCCAAGGAGAGTCCCATCCGGACACGGGACGAAGTCTTCAATCTTGTATCTTCATAGTCCAACAGTCCGGCCAAAGGATATAATCCGGCTGTCCGGATACCCACTAATCCAGGACTCCCTCACCGCCCATGCCCAGCTCGTGGTGGTCACCGCACAAATCGAAAGAAGCTTCTCCGACCGCCCACGGCCGAAGAGTTGGCAATCGCCGAGAGCGTTCGAGCAGCCGCCCGTTCCTGCGCGGTATACCTTTCCACGATGGAGCCCGCCAAAGCCCAGATTGTGGCCACCCACGCCCAGCTCGTGGCGGCCTATTACAAAGATATGGCAGATGCGGATGGCGGGATGCTTGCCGAGTGTGGTGTGATGGATGCCATGGAGCCCCTTCCCCAGGAGATCGTTGGGCGTGAGCTGAACATGGAGGCGGTGGCGGAGATCGACGAGCACCGGCCGTAGTAGTATTCTTTGTTTTGTTTAATTAAGAGCGCCGGTCTTTAATTTGTTAGAGTAATGTTTAGGTCAGCTAGCTTTGTTTAATTGCTGAACTTGCTCGATTAAGAAGTGTGGGTGTGCTGTAGTCTTCTTTGTGTACCCAAATTATGCAATGACGTGGATGACCACTGTAACCAGGGAAATTCGAACCAAAATTTTTGACGTTCAAACTCATCACACATGGATTAAGCTATCTGAATCGTTTGTGATATTCACATATCGTACATAGTTCTGAATAAGGGACCGTGTCTAATGACACTTTGCGCGCTAGTTTTTTCGCTGAACCAATTCCAAATTTTTGGCTACCATGGAAATATCTACCTCCCCGCCCCTCTCCCTTACCAAAAGCCACATTTCCCCTATTTCCGCCTTCCTTTCCAAGTTGAAACCTTCACTCCTTGCTTGCAGCGCCGCCTCCTCGTCGGCGACCCTCCTTCACGCTGCTCGGCCTCGTCTATCCAGGCAGGTAATCCACATCCGACCCCCATCCTATTCCTCCTTCCACATCCCACATGCCCCGACCTCCGGCGCGACACCCTCCACCCAAATCATCGACCCCTCCACCAAATAAGCGCCGCCCTAAGCCATGGTGCACGCAGTATAGCCAGTATCTCAAGGAGCATTTGGCAGCGGAGAAGCAAATCGTGACCGCACGCACAGATGAGGTCGCGATGGCTGCCATTCATGCCGATCCCCAGATCTTGGAGGTGCACCTCGCCGTCGAGGCCACCGTCGATGCCTCATGTGCCGATGACGCGACGCGGTTGGCTGCTTTAAACGTCAGTTCGTGGGCACCCACGATGCGGAGGCCTCGCCCTCTTCCATGTCCAAGGAGCCAATCGCCATCGATATCTCCGACAATGAGGACTAGCTTGTCTTATTAGCTCACTATAAGGACCCATGTTCAGTTTGCTAGCTATTGCCTTTCCTTAACAAATTCTAGTGAATTGTGCTATCTACTTTTACCATGCAATCTGTTGCTCTAGTGTGTATGTTCTATATGTCATGCAATGTGGTGCTCACCTATTAACTGTTTGGTTAATTAGTTGTCGTGTTCAGTTAACTGTTTGGTTCAATTCTACAAATATGATGTTCAATTCTTTAGGGTGCAATTTTGTATTGTCTTCCATGCAAGAAATAAATTGAATTTTTCTTTACAAAATACATGAGAAACAAATACGATTGCTATATTTCCAAGTTGTCAAGCATGCTTGGTTTGGTTAACTGTCTGATCTTCTATTAGGAGTGTGTTATATTGTGCAATATGGTGCTCAGTTAACGTTTGGTTCATTTGTTGTAGTATTTAGTTAATTGTTTGGCTCAATTCTGCAATGCAATGTCCAATTGTAGTGGGTAGAATTTTGTATTGTTGTGCATGTGAGGAATAAATTGAATTTGGCTGCACTTAATACATGAGAAACATATACAAGTGCTATATTTCCTAGTTCTTAATCATGCTTGGTTTGGATAAATGGGGTTTTCATGTGGCTTGAATTAATATGATGAATCTGCAATGTGCTTATTTTTCATCAACATATTTTACTGATAGCATGCGAACCCTTACTTAACCTGATGACTAACTACCTTATGTGTTGCAGGGAAACAATGGGAAGCACTGAGGTTTACAATCGAGGTTTGCACATGCATGGTCCTTTGTCTAATAGCACATTATTGTGCAATTGCAGGAATCATTCTAATATTTAGGTTTTTAACAATTTGGTCTTGCACATGTAGGTCCTGCTGTCAGAGGTTTTGACCCACTGTTCGGCCCTTTTTGCATATGGGGAAATGAGTTGTCCATGGATATCAGTCAAGTCAAAAAAATCAGAAAAATTGTTAGGATAAAGAAATTAGCGACAAAAAACAACAAGATCTTTGTCTGCACAATGAAGAAGACATCAGTTCACTACAGGATGGTACTAACTATTATAATTTGCCTTTTTTAGTCCTTTGTCGCATTTCTAATATAGAGAAGATATTTATGCACATCCTTGTTTTCAGGCATTTTCAAAGCAGATCACTGATGATTACCTCTCAAACCACCTGTATGGTCAAGAGGCGAGGAAGGTATTTATACAACACCCACGGTTCAATATTGAAGTGTTCCTGAAGAGGACGAAGGATGGATGGTCAACCATCCACACGCACTGGCCTAAAGTTGCAAAGACCTTCAACATCAATGAAGGCTCAATATTCGCCTTTTGCTTCAGCAGTTTTCCAGATGAGATACATCTGTCTATGTACCGTCTATGATGCTAATTTCAAAAGGTTATGGATGTTGCATGTGAAACTTGGTGTTGGTGTAGTTGTGTAACGGGGTAGCTGAGTGCTAAAGCTATATGATGTTGTGCTCGGATGTATTACAATTATGAAAATGAAATATACTATGTGCTTAATATGAAATGTCAATTAGATTAATAAATGGATTATTAATAATAGGATAATTGGCCTGTTAATTGGGTTTTTCTATTGCAAACGGTTATTGAGAAAACACCGTGGGCGATGACCTCTGGCAACGCACACAGTTTTTAGGAATAAATCGTGTTGGATTAATGAACAATCACACATGACATTCTCTTGAAAACTGTTTGCGTTAGGCCACCTGGCGCAAACGTTTACTACATTAAAACTGTGTGTGATGCATTCAATAACGCAAACGATAAAATTGTTAATACCATGTGAAATGGAAACGCTATCACAAACGATTTAACGGGGAAAATTGTGTGTGATGTACCTGCGAACAGAAACGTTTTCCTTGGAGCGAATGTGTGGGATCTATATACGAACGGAAACGTTTAGCGGGAACTGACTGTGTGGAATGTACTTACGATCGGAAATGATTTCGCATGTATAATTCTATTTTTGGCACTACTGTACGTATAACCGTATTTGAGCGCTCGCCGGTCGCACACGACCTTATTTTACCGAGCGTGTGTGCCAGGAGGGCATATCCCCGATGATTTCTGCGTCGTGTGGGAAGGACCCCCCTATCGCCCACTCACTTGGCGATGGTTCCAAATGCTGTCGCAGAAAGGGGTTAAAAATCGTTTGTATAGCACCTCGTTGTACCAGTGGTTGTTTTTTTAAATATTCAGTCTAAGATCTGAATTTCATCAAGATAGCGCCGCTGATGAATGTTTCAATCTTATGCCCGATTCATTTCATGTCATATCTTTTCTATGTTGCTCAGTAAAGCTTGCTCTTATTTATTAATCAAACTTCCATCTCGTACAGAAAATAAAATCTATAACTTAACAACGGTTAGTTTGTTATTACTGTAGTGTGTGCAAATGTGTGAGCATTTAACAACTACATAATTTGTAAATATTCATCCAGATATTAATTTACCATGAGATTTAGCATAATTATGAGTTCCACACAAATGCAAAGTCATCTTCATTATGGAACTTGCTATATTTCTTCATGGTATCTGTGGCAACTAAAAAGCACATGATGCTAGGGAGAAATGACCAGTGGAACAGAGGAATACTAGGTAGAGATAAATGATCATGCTATTTATGGCAATGCTACCTTGGGAATAGAACATAAATAATTTAGCATGAATAGAACAAAAGGCGCCTTGTAAACTAGAAAACTCAGGTAATTTCCTGCTATCCACATGTCATAGTCTCATTGAGTACAAGACTTGCCTGAGGTTCTGATATTTTGACTCATGCCAGCCTTGGAATGCTTTGATTGACCACAGTTGAAACTTCTTCGCCATTGGCATAACTAGGTTCAAGGTGCTCTGCATTCTGCAATATACTCACCCGATATGAACTGTGTAGTAAATGAGGCAATTTTATCATGAGCACAGAATTTGAAAAGTAGAGATTTCTATAAGATAATACGACACTGTTATCATTGGGAAACAAACTGAGTTATGTGCCAACTTTCAGGTGGTACCAGTGATGGTAGAACCTAATGGTTGATGTTGCTTAAGTAATTCAGAGATCGTATGCGTGGTAACGTGTAGACACTGCCTCCTCTCCCCCGCTCCGCCTGCCGGCTGCGCGGCCGTACCCCCCCTGATGGCCGGCTCCTCGCCAACCAGTCGTGCCATCCCCCCGCCCCTGCCTACGTCGGTAGTCCGCTGCCCGGTCTCGTTCAAAGATGTGTTGCTCTCCCCGCCTTCTCCTGTAGATCCACATTCAAGCGAGCTTGCAACCCCTGCAGCTCAGATTCGCTCCATCATCGTCTCGCATTCAAGGCGGGATGGGCTGAGCGCTCCTCCTGGGCATAGCCATGCTACTGCTCGGAATCAAGGAGGGTAGAGATGGCAGCAGGTCAAGAAGAAATATTGGTGGCGGGACGAGAGGAAGCAGTTGAGACGCATTGATGGGAGGGATTCGCGTGCTCCTCCGCCGCGTCCTCTCTCCCGCATCCAGCACCTCTTCTTAACGAGGGCCGTGGGCTGCTGTTTTTGCTGCCTCTCTTCCCGTCATCGAGTTGCTTCCCGTACCAACCCGCCTAGGTGCCTTCTCTGTTCAGTTTCCGGCCACGTCTCCAGCCAGTGTGAGCTGAGATCAGGCGCCCCCAGGCAGCTTCCACCGATCATCCCTGCCGCCCCAAGTCACCCGTCGTATCCTCCTGCCAGTGGGGGAGATCCTGGCAACGCCGCTACCAGCATTGCATCCCTCGACGCGGTGGTAGCTGCTCCCGCCGCAATGGAGAACCCGGTGAGTGATGTCAGCCTCCGCTCCAGGATGGTGTTGGCGTCGGTCCCCTAGACGCCGGCACTGGCGGCCGCGGAGCGTGACTTTGAGCGGCACGCGGTGGTGGCGACGGTGCTGGGCAATAGGCCGTCGTTCACGGTCGAGGACATCTCCGTTGCTGCCTCGATGAAGTTTGGCATCGCCCGCGCCAGGATGCGCGTCTCCGTCTTCTCGCCGGGGGACTTCCTCATCCTCTTCACCGACAGCTGCATGCGGGATGTCGCACTGAGCCATGCATCGATCCTGCGCATTGGCGGCGCTGTACTACGGCTGTCTGCCTGGTCTAGGCGAGCCGGGGCAACCTTCATCAAACTTCCCTTCAAGGCAAGGGTGTGCCTGGAGGGGCCGCTGAGGCATGCCTGGACGGTGGCTGGGGTGGAAGAGCTCTTCCCCGCGCCGGCCATCGTCGACCATATCGAAGACGACGTGGCCTCGGCGAGGAGTCCACCTGCTGCTGCGCTTGGGTGTGGGTGCAAGATGCTTCGAAGATTGCAACGAGGGGCAACCTGACGATGGAGGAGCCACCACACCCAGCCTCACCGGAGTTCCACAGGAAGCTCCTCTCCGGCTCCCCGGACAGGTCTTCCACCACCCGCCCCGATCCAGTAGGCATGCTGGCCTACCCAGTCCACGACTACACCGCGCAACCTGCATCCTGTGACGAAAGCATGCGCAGCTACAACCGCGACTTCAACGTCATCCCATCGGTGATGTCTCCGGTGCAAGAGGAATGCGCCAAGTGGCACTACCGTTGGAACCTGTACTTCGAAGATGGCACCTTTCCACCCCGGCGAGGCCCTGTTCACTCGCGTCTGACCTTTGGAGGAGAAGGAGGCGGGCAAGGTGGTGGCGGAGCTGCTGATTCGGCTGGTGGAGGGGCCGCCGGCGGGAACCGCGGCTACAGAGGAAGGGAGCCCGATGAGGGGCGAGATGGTGGGCACGTGCATGGAGACCGCCATGGTAGTCCACAGGGGTCAAGACGCCGTCAACTGGCTGCCGAAGCGGCAGACGGTGCCCCTAACGGCATGATGGAGGGCACTGAGAAGATGTGAATCTTCAACGACGATCCGGCCGGGGGTGGGGCTCAGCTGGCACCTCAACCAATGGGTGAGCCGCTGACTGTGGTCCTAGCTGGACCGGCTCAGGAGAAGACAGAAGAGAAGATTGGGGTGCCCAACCAATGCCTTTCGGGAGAAGACCAGCTCACAGTTTCCTTTCCCATGTCTCCTGCCATGAGGCAGGCTGGGGATGGGCTGACTTGCCAGGCCATGATAGTGCTATGCGTGCTGGCGGAAGAGGAGATAGAGGAGATGGTCCCCGTCCAGATGGACGCTGAGCTGGCGGGACAAGTTGGGATTGAGGAGGCGTCACAGGATGATGATGGATGGGGTGAGCAGAGGCTCACGGCCCCAAGCGGCCTGATGGAAGCTAGGTTGGATGTTACTGCGAAACTATACCAGCCCGACCCAGTGTAGTTGGGCCACAACACACCGCCACCGGCTCTTCTGGACACACAGCCTGCACCTGACCAAGTCGAGGTCTTTCTGGAGAAGTGCTCCTCCCCTGCCTCTGCGCCGCTCCTCCCACCAACACCGTCGCCGCCGCGGATGAGCATGGAGGTGGATCGCCCCCTGCCACTTGGGGTCACCCGTTCCAGCAGGCGGTTGGCGGCCAAGCCAACAAGCAAGATGTCGACCATGGACAAAGTGCTCCATGTGCTTCTGAAGAAGGAGGGGCTCACTGCCGCCATGGATACCGGTGACGCTGCCTTGGAGAGGCTCCGGGTGGCCTGCAAGCAACCCTTACCCTCTGGTTTCGTTGCGGTTGTCTCGTCCCTCCTTGCGGCCACTGGCTCGACTAAGGGGGCCATTGACCACGAGAAATTGTTGCTAGAAGCAGCCGCTGCCTGACTGAAAGTTAGTCTGCAAGTGTTGGTCGTTCTTCTAGTTTCCAATGTTAGTTTTCTTTCCAATTGCTGTGTGGATCGAAGTGCTGTCAAAGATCGTGGGTGCCTTGATTACGTGTTGTAGCTCTATTGTGGTGATCTATCTAGCTATTCTGAAGTTCAAGTTCAGTCCCTGCTTTTGCTCTGTCCGCCTGGCCCATGAGGGCTACCCTGTTGATTGCTGGTACTGGTTCCCCCAATGGATTACAACCTATTGAACTGGAATGTTCGCGACATTAATAATCCCGCGAAGCGCAGGGCCATCATCATGTTCCTTGTTGAACACCAATGCAACATAGTGTGCCTCCAGGAAGTCAAATTGTCGGCCATCACCAAGAATATTGTCACTGGAACTCTTGGCCCCCGGTTCGGGGATAATTTTATATACAAGCCTGCTGTAGGAACAAGAGGAGGGATTCTGATCGCCTGTACATCCGATTTCATCATCACGCACGAGCCTCCGGCTGATGGAGCCAACTCAATTACTAGGTAGATAGTGGATAAAAGCAACAACGACATGTGGACTATCTCGGCGGTCTACGACCCACAAGAGGATTCAGACAAGGTGATGTTCATTGATGAGCTCAAAGGATTAAAACAGTTTGCTTTGCCCTGCTGGATGGTGGTAGGCGATTTCAACTTGATCAAGAAGGCCGATGAGAAGAGTAGAGGCAATATTAACTTGCAAATGATGGGAAGATTCAGAGGGGCTATTGAAGACCTGGAACTAATTGAATATCCCCTGATTGGTCGCAAATTTACCTGGTCTAATGAGAGGGACAGTGTTACATTGACAAAAATTGACAGGGTGCTCGTCTCGAAGGAATGGGATCTCAGATTCCCGGCATATCAGCTCACTCAGGCATCTTCATCCGTCTCTGATCACTGCCTTATGTTCCTCAAGCCTATTCATCAGAAGCATTTCAAGGGGTTCCGGTTTGAAGCTTATTGGCTAAAGAAACCAGATTTGGTTGACATAGTTAAGGGTGCTTGGGATAGAGGGGTTTCTTCGACTGATGCGATCAGAGTGCTCCACACAAAATTGTCAAGAACAGCTCGGGCACTGAAGAAGTGGGACAGGAAGGAAACCAGGCATTCTCGTGAGCTTTACAACGTCGCCACTAAGCTGATCTTTCTACTTGATTTGGCGCAAGAGGAGAGGGAGCTCACTGAAGAAGAGAGGAAGCTGCGGAAGGAGCTTAAGCTCAAATTACTGGGGCTTGCGGCGGTGGAGAGAATGAGGTGGCGCCAAAGATCAAGACTCACATGGATTTGAGTTGGAGACGCCAATACAAAACTCTTCCATATAAGGGCCAATGGACGAAGGAGAAAGAACCACATCCCCGCGCTTAGAGGTTCACCCGGGCTGGTTCATGATCACCATGACAAGGCTGGAATGCTTCTCAACCATTACAAGTCACTGATGGGGACTGTTAGGCAACGCCGGCTGCAAATTAACTAGGATTTTTTGGAGATGCCAACACTCGATTTGTCCCACCTTGATGGCATCTTCTCCATGGAGGAACTCAAGGCTGCGATTTTTGACTTGCATTCCGAGAAGGTGCCTGGGCCAGATGGATTTATCGGTGATTTTTTAGGCAGTGTTGGGATATAATTAGCCATGATTTACTTAATGCACTCAACCAGCTCCATAGTTTGAGGGGAACCAACTGGAACCTACTAAACACTGCTCATATTGTGCTACTGCCAAGAAGGATGGGGCTGAGCATGCGTCTGATTTCAGGCCCGTCAGCCTAATGCATAGTGTTGCAAAGATTGCTTGCAAGATCCTGGCAACCCGCCTTGCTCCCGAGTTACCAAGACTGATTTCTGCTAGTCAAAGTGCATTCATCAAAGGCCGAAGCATCCAGGATAACTTTCTTTATGTACAGAGTGTGGTGAAGGAAGCACACTCTAAGAATTTGCCTCTGTTATTTCTTAAGTTGGATATTGCCAAAGCTTTTGACTCGGTCAATTGGGGATACTTATTGGATGTTCTGAAGGGCTATGGGTTTGGGCAGCGCTGGATGGATCTCCTGGCCATTATGCTTTCTTCTTCAACTTCCAGAGTTTTGCTCAATGGAATCCCAGGAACCCCCTTTTCCCACAGGCAGGGTTTGAGGCAGGGTGATCCCCTCTCACCCATGTTGTTCATCCTAGCGATGGAACCACTGCAACGGATGTTTGCTAAGGCCACCGAGGAAGGAATCCTTTCCCAGATCAAGCAGAAGGCTGTCGGGATCAGAACTAGCATGTATGCAGATGACGCGGCACTATTCTTAAACCCAAGGAGACATGAAGTGGCGGCCACTCAACGGATTCTGAGAAGATTTGGAGACATTTCTGGGCTAATGGTTAATCTGGAGAAGTGTGTAGCCTACAAGATAAAATGCAATGATACTGACCATGCACAAACTTTGGTGGACTTTGGGGGCTCGGAGGGTTCTTTGCCATGCAAGTATTTAGGCCTCCCACTCAGTACAAGGAAGCCGAGGCAGGCAGAGATGCAACCCATTCTTGACAAGGCCAGGGCGAGGATCAAGCCATGGAAAGGAAAGCTGATGAATAGGACTGGAAGACTAGCCTTGATTAACTCGGTGCTCACTGCAATCGTGACTTATTACCTCACTTGCTTCGCTGCGGACAAGTGGGCTTCAAAAAAACTAGACAAATTCAGAAGAAGCTTTCTTTGGGCCGGAGAAGAGGAGGTTAGCGGAGGGAAATGTATGGTCAATTGGAAGCAATGTTGCACGCCCAAGAAATTTGGAGGCCTGGGCATCAAGAACATCAAGTTGTACAACAGATCGCTAAGGCTACATTGGTTGTGGTGTGAGTGGGACTTGGTTGAGCGACCTTGGAAGGGAACGCAGGTTCCCTGTGATCGCATGGACAAAGCACTTTTTGACGCTTGCACTTCAATCACTCTTGGGAATGGGTAAATCTCCCGGTTCTGGCACGATCGTTGGCTTGCGGGAGAATCTCCAAGAGACATCGCACCTGACATTTTTAAGCTGGCCTGGAGGAAGAACTTGACGGTCTCGGAAGCCTTGACTGAGGGAAGATGGATGCGAGGCGCTCAACGGATGAGTGCGGAAAATCAAATCCACCAATTCATCTCGCTGTGGGAGAAGGTTCAGACGGTATAGCTAAATAATAATAGAAACGCGATCTCTTGGAACCGATCAAGCAACGGATCCTACTCTGCCAGGTCAGCTTATGAAGCACAGTTCATTGGCCGCATCGAACAACCACACCTGGCGACGGTCTGGAGGACAAAAGTTGAGCCCAAAGTGCAGTTTTACACATGGCTGCTACTGCAAAATCGGAATTGGACTGCCGACAGGATCGATCGTCGTGGGTGGCCTCACAGCCCGGAGTGCCCGCTTTGTGACCAGGCTCCGGAAACAGCACTGCATCTCCTACTTACTTGCCCCTATGCTCAAGAGCTATGGGTTGCTGCCCGAAGCTTGCACTTGCGAGTTGCTGAAATTGCACTGGGTGCAACCTCCATCCGCTCTTGGTGGCGCAAAATCAACACCGGTGTTCCCAAGGATGCGCGCCACGAGCAGGTCCGCTTTGCTATGTACATTGCCTGAAACATTTGGAAGGAGCGGAACCGTCACGTTTTGCAGGTGACAAATGCGCAGGTCCCAACCATTTTGCAGCTTGTGAAGGATGAGATTGGCCTCCTGCAGGAGGCAGCTCGGGAGTAGTTGTTGTGTGTAGTGGGGTGGTCAGCCCCTATCTGATCATGATTCTCTAGAACTTCAGTTCACCTTTCTCTGTAACTCTGTAATTCTTTCCGATCTATAATGCAATGGCAGAACTCCTGCCTTTTCCCGTCAAAAGTAATTCAAAGATCCCAATATTGCATTCTATAAACGTATCAAAATACTTTCTCCATCTCATAATGGAAGACGTATTACATTGTTTTGTTGCTGGAATTGAGGACAAAGTGCCCCAACCGCTAGTCTAGTCAACACCGTGGCCCATAGAAGTAGTATAGAAGTGGTAGAAGAGAATGGCTGCGCACAGGTAGTAAATCCACGGCGGCGCGGGTGGATGCAATCGCACGCCACGCACCACGGATGGCTCCCGCGGATGCAAAATCTTGCCTCCGTCACTGTTAGTAAAACTCAAGTCTCTACTCCCGCTTTTAAAAGAATCGCCGCCCGCGCAGCCAGCTTGGATGCCACGGCGACGGCAAGCGCAGCCTACCCGCATCCGCATGGGCATGGCGCCACCACCATATAACGCAACACCCACCGTCCTTCTCCCTCCGTCTCCGATCCATCCAACAAACTGAAGCAGAGCAAACGGGTCGGCTCGAGATTCGGCAGCAGGGCAATTCGGTGACCTGTGTCCGTGTGGCGTGCTTGCTTCTTGATCAGGCGTCGGCAGCATGAAGCACAGATCGTCGAGGACCCGGTGCGCGCCGCCGCCGGTGGGAGTGCCAGCGCGCGGCTGGGGAGGGAGGACGCTGCTGGTGGCGGTTCGGAGGGACGCGGCCGGGAGGGAGCTGCTCACCTGGGCGCTGGCCAAGGCCGCCGCCGCCGGCGACCGCGTTGTCGCCCTCCACGTCACGACCGCCGGAGCCGCCGACGGGTTCGGGCCGGATGAGAGGAGCAGAGCCGCCAATTCGCTGGCCTCCGTGCTCGGCGCGTACGACGGCTTCTGCAATCTCAACGAGGTACCTGCCCCTCTCTTCTTGCTTGCTGCCTCTTTGGCCGGAGAATTGCTTCCTCACCGCCTTCTCTCCCCATCAGATCAGCCTGGAGCTCAGGGTCTGCCATGGATCATCCGTCAAGAGGGCTTTGGTAAACGAGGCCGTCTCCTACGGCGCCGCGCAACTCATCCTCGGGATCACCAAGAACTCTAGGCATCTCGGGTACATATAACCACTCCTGCTCCTGCACATCACATTCTGGTGTTTCATCCATCGATTCGCATGTTGCAAGCAAATGGTTACATTGTTTTCTTATCTATCATATCATCAGATTGTCTGCCACCGTTGTGGCCAAGTACTGCGCCAAGAGGATCCCGCAGAGCTGCACGGTTCTTGCGGTCAGCAATGGCGCCGTTGTGTACCATGGGAACGCAATACAGGAGGAGATCAACCACTGCTGCACTACAAGTATGCTGCCCATAAAGTTTCTTCTGCGCCTTTTTTGGGGGGTACGAATTTTCAAATTGGCTGATGACGTTCAAATTATGCTGCAGTGTCACCCCGAAGAAACTATTCTCTGGTGGCGGAGACACCACGAAGAATCTACCGGAAGATACTCGACGCAGCGGCGACGATTGGGGAGAAAACTAAGGATGACTCATCCATCGGCCATCGCCGGTCCTTGCAGCGGAACATGTCAATGTCGATGAGCGCCCCCGTCTCGCCAAAGGTAGCGGCAGCACCACCAACTCCGGTGACATGTCACAGGCGGGAACTGCCGGAGGTGGCTGCCGGGTGGCCATTGCGGAGGAAGGACATCATGCCTGCCTCGCCGGAGTGTTCGGAGATGTCTGTGGTTGAGTGGGCAATGCGGCTTCCAAGCCGGTGCTCACTGCTATCGCCAGCCAGTTCAGTCAAAACTTCCGATTACCAGGCGACCTCTCAATCAAAAAGCGATTTGACAGAGCCGCCGTCTCCGGTGACCGAGGAAGCAGCGGAGCTGGTCTCGATCAGAGACAAGTACTCGTCAATGTACACCATGTTCAGTTACGGTGATCTTGCGAGGATCACCTCTGACTTCTCCCCAGGTACGTACACCATGCAACATTTCATTGTCAGTTCTGAATGTCATTCGCAGCCGATCTTCTTATGCTTCTGCTGACGTTGAACCCACTTTCTCGAGCAGAGCGGGTAGTGGGGAAAGGTGGTGCGAGCCATGTTTACAATGGCCGTGGCGAAGACGGCAAGGAGCTGGCGGTGAAGGTCTTGAAATCTTCAGCGGAGGTGATGAAGGAGTTCGCCGCGGAGATTGGCATCATCAGCTCCGTCCACCACAAGAACGCCATGGCCCTCGTCGGGTTCTGCGCCGAGCGCGGCAAGCTCATGCTGGTCTACGACTACATGCGCAGAGGCAGCCTGGAGGAGATCTTGCACGGTGAGAAAGAATGCAAGGGCTCAAGGTTAGATTGGCCGGAGAGATTCAAGGTGGCCGTGGGAGTCGCGCGCGCCCTCAATTATCTCCACGGCGGCGGCCACACCAAGCGTCCGGTGATTCACAGGGACGTCAAGTCCTCCAACATCCTCATCTCCCAAGATTGCGAACCCAAGCTGTGCGACTTCGGCCTCGCGCTGTGGGCGGCGGACGCGGCGGCGCAGGTCACCGGCGACGACTTGGCCGGCACCTTCGGGTACTTGGCCCCTGAGTACTTCATGCACGGCAAGGTCAGCGACAAGATGGATGTGTACGCTTTCGGGGTGGTCCTTCTGGAGCTCGTCTCCGGGAGGAAGCCGGTGAGCTCCGGTGGCCCCAAGGGCCAGGAGAGCATAGTGATGTGGGTAAGTATCTTATCTTACAGCATCTTAAATTCTTAATCATCAAGAAGTGGAACAATCGTGAATGGTGCTTTAATCTAATTTGTGCTGGGCAGGCGAATTCCGCCGTGCAAGGTGGCAAGCTGACAGAGCTCGTCGATCCGAGCCTTCCGACGGACGGCGACAACGCCGGCGAGATGGAGAGAATGGCCCTCGCGGCTGCACTCTGCATCCGTCGAGCACCGCAAGGCCGGCCTAGCATGGCAAACGTAAGATTTACTATCGCCATCTCCATTTTACTTGGTCGTCTTGTTCGATCGATCGATCGTTAGCTGCTCACAACACATGGTACCGTCTGAACTTGTTCAGGTCCTGAAGCTGCTCGACGGCGACAGCGACGCCGTCCAGTGGGCGAGGTCGCAGCTAGGCGTGCCCAACGCCTGCGACGACAACCACGGCGACGAAGATTATTACAGTGCGGCTGCTTCGCCGGACAAGAACGACATCCAGTCGTACATCAAGCTCGCTCTGCTCGACGGCGGTGACGAGGAGGATGACGACGACTCCGCCTCCATGGGTTGCGCCGTCGACTTCATCGCCGGCAACATGTCGCTGGAGGAGTACATGAAGGGGAGGTGGAGCCGGTCGTCCAGCTTGACTGAAGACGGAGGCTCCAACCATGGCGGGAGTGCACGGATTTTCGTGTAGATCATCAGCAATTCTTTTGATTCTTTCGTTTATGTGTATATATGTTGAGTTGAGTTTTCTCTTTCTAGTTAGTTAGTAGGGTGGTTGTACAGTTTTCATGTTTCATCTAGCTAGTCATTCATGGATTTGTTACAACATCTGTACCATTCTCCTCCAAGGACCAAAGGAGAAAAATGTATACATTCCAGTTTGAAGTTTCTATGATACTGGGTGGGAGGGAACTATAGAATTACAACTTCGCAACAAAAAAAAATACTACTCATGCAAACAACCCTTGTTTGGATGTGGGTATTTCTATAAAGTGTTCCGAATTTACTGAAATTTGAAATGAACACATAAGATCTCAAGAAAAATACTGCCCATCCAAGCAATACCCATCGATGGAGAATTCTGGTTCTAGAATAAATTATGCATCCGTTATGGTGAGAACTAACTGTAGATGCTTTTTCAAACTTATTTTTCAGGGATTTTTCAAATTGATGTGTATGTCTCTGATTGAACTACCCGGTTTAAACGCCTATTACAGAAATACATATACACTAAATAAAACTTCATGATTGTGCTAAGCAGCGTGAACTTAATCTTAATCCCTGGGGATGTTCCACGGAATTCGCAGGTCAACGGAAATGATAGAGGTGGATTGTATGATTAGGCCTACGAGAACATGTTATGGATGCAGCATCACCATAAACAAGCACGACCATCGAAAACAGAGCATCTCTACCATACAACGAGGCTTCGCTAAGAGAAGCATGTGCAATTATGCATGCATCAATGAATAGTACGATGATTGCACTATAGGTCAACACCGATGGGAATGACACCCTTGCAATATGATTACCACCTAGGTCAACAAGTGGATGAATGGATGATAATTCAATTTAACAGCAGTCACAAACAAATCATCGATGAGCATTGTTTGCATGTGCTCAAAACCGCAATAGTTATCTATCTTGATTTTAGATACATCGATATCATCAGAGGAATAGAAAACAAACAAATATCAAGCATGAAGGTACATGTGGAAGTTCAATGCATATCACTAGTGACGATTCAATGTTAAGATACCCATGGGTGCCCACAACCAACAAGATCCAACAGAAAGCACAGGAATAACATGTTCAACGCTTGGAGCTTAATAAGTTTGAAACTGGAGAATGCATAGACTTGTTGGTTAATACTCTATTACTAGTAGAAACGCATGGTCACACTAACAGTCCTTGGAGATTCATGAACAAACCAACTTCATTTCAGGACCTCGCATTTTGCACCTCCTAAGCACTGACATAAGAAACTGCATCTTGAAAAGTACAAAGGAACAAAGGTTTCGAGGCAGAATGGGTTCAATTAACTTCAACTTGTCTCCGTCTTCTCCAGGGCTGAAATGAACAAGTGTCAGTTCCAAAAGAAATAACAAAGGAAGCAGAATATAGCTTACAAAGTTACATAACAGCATCAACTTACTGTTGTAGTTGAGCAACTTCTCAATGAGGTCAACATGGGTCATGAGCATACGGCGGCAGCAGTAGCGAACCAAGCCCAAGGCATCCAGAGCATCCCTAACAACATACAACAGCAGAAAGATTGGAATATCAGTTTTAAACATGATATACAATATTAACAATAAAAATTATCTAACAAACCATAACCAATGTCCCTTCTAATAATTCTAATCTCTGGAAAAGTATAAAATAGGTAGGATAAAGATGCTCCTCTATTTTCCAGGAACTGTATTGACAAATAAGTACCAATTGGGATATACATAGATTAAGTGTCAATAGTGATTATCTGGGCCTTAAGCATGGGGAAGAAAAACATAGACACAAATGTCCAGGTGGAACACAAAGCAGCAAAGATTCCAACATTTCAGAAACCAAGCACCCCAGCCAGACAGCCACACTCAACGTAGACTCCAATAAGTTGGTAACTCCAATATGTATGTAATATAATTTACAATTTTACACCATGAACATTTGTCTTGTCATTATAGTGTTCATTACCAAGAAACAGCATACCATTACACAATAACATCATTTCATTGTCAACCGGTATGCAGAGTAAGGGACAAGTACATATGGCTAATCTGATGACATTTTTTACTATACTCCATGTACCTCGCTAAGTCAGACAATAAAATATAATACAATCTCATGCAATAAAATTTACAGTTCATCATGAGCTTCTATTTTTTCGTCTTTCTAGCGTCCATTTACTAGATACACAATATTATTCCAACATAACATTACGACACAGCATGCAGAGTATGAGAGTACACATGGCTAAAAAGGTGAATTTTATTTTTTTGGCAAAGACTACAAAGATTAGTACACCGCCATACTCTTAAGTACCTAGTTACGTAAATTTTGAACACAGGGAAAAACACGTCATAGGATGTAAACATAGCAACTATCATCCAGACTTAGCCATTTGGTTTAACACTGGCATAATTCTAACTGCTCCACACATCCCAGTCAAAGTGACAGTTCAGTGAAATGGCAAGTACAAGGCTTACGAAATATCTAAAACAGGGAAGCACCACACTAGTAAGGGACCCCAAATGCATCAAAAGATGCATGACACAGCCAGTTTTCAGTGCTCATTCATTATGGATCAGGTCTGCTACGGTGTTCGGTGGTGCACCATGTACGTCACAAGATATACAGCATACTAGTGTATCACACTTATGTGCATAACTTCCTCACATAGAAGTGAAACATGTTCCATTGTAGCTAAAAACGAAAAGAAGCCGACATTGCAAATGCAGGCTCCCTGAAGGCCTCATCCACCAAAACAGGATCAAAGGCAGAGCCAGTACAATATGCACAATCAAACCGCAGCACAGGAACCAGGATGCATAAATGTTTACCCCTCAGTGTAGTCGGCCTGGAGAAGATCGAGGTAGTGGTCCCACTTGTTCCCGATCACCTGTCCAAGCATACAAATTGAACTTGTGAGCTGATCTCTTTCTTTAGATAAAAGGCAAGGAGTTCTCCCGATGCATTATATGAATATGTAGATAAGAAAAAACATGCAGAGCTGTTCACAGAAGTTTAAATGGAATACTTCTCAGTAAAAATTGTTGTGCCGCACAACAACTACACCCTAGTGTTGAATCTTGGGTACAAACAGCTAGCGACTATATACGATAAAACATCACTTGATTATTCGAGAGTATCGATGAGAAAATCTTGAAGCATACCACCACATAAACCTAGAAGAAGAGTGCGGATACCCTAAGAGGCGATGTGCCCTAAGCCGCCGCGTGCGTCCTTAAAGGGTGGCCGACGGGAGCACGAGAGAGCGGCGAATCGAAGAAACCCCTAGCGAAAAGAGGCCAAGCAGGCTATGCCGGAGACGCAAGAACGAGAGGCACCGGAGAACGCCGGAAGGGAGGAGGAGAAAGGGTACATGAGGGTGTTGTGGATGGAGGGGTGATGGGAGTTTACCTTGCCGCAGGTGAAGCAGCGAACCGGGATGATCATCTTCGATCCTCCGCCTCCGCCTTTGCCGCCGCCGCTGGAGAAGGAAGGGGAACAAGGGTTTTGGGGCGAAGGCGAGGGTCAGTGAGGCCCTGTACAATCGGAGGTGCTTAGAAAGATGCTTAGAAAAATAAATCAAACTTTTCTTAAGTATCAGTGTTTATTTATACAGGGTAGACGCTTAACTAAGCGTCTCTTCTATAGAAATAGATACCGGTCCTTCAGAAAAAACTCGATTTATTTTTTTAATCATCGTTTTAAGCACCTCCCATTATACCAGGCCTAAGAGAAAATGATGAGGACATCAATACCATTGTTACACCCACAGCCCCTACTGTTACATATACTGGACCAATTACTAGAGCTCGCGCACGCCAATTAAATTACCAGGTACTTTCGTTTCTTGGTAATGATTCTAATGTTCATGAGATTATGATGCTGCCTAAATTGGATACATTTGTTTTGCTTTCAAATGAAGGGTCTAGCTTGGAGAATGATGAACATTGGAGCAAGAACACGCATGAAGTTGATGGCATGCGCAAGGGGATCAAGAACGGAGTTACAAGTGATGATTTCAGGACTTTGAAGCCGCCATAAGGAGTGCATGAAGCCATGGACGAAATATACAAGATGCCACTTCATAATATTCGTCCATAGGCTATTCTAGGTGCTGCGTCACCTTATTAATGGGCCAGACCCATGTAATTTCGAAATACTTAAGTATAGGCTATTTTTAGAGTCCGTGTGTGTGGGGAAACAAGAGTTAGGGTTGGTTTCGGACCCCACCTTCAAGGGCCACGAAATTCCCCTCTCTTCCTCCATATATACAGCCCTTAGGGCGTCGTTTAGACTTTGGGTTTTGTTTAGATTAAAAGTTCGCCATAGCTGCAACTTCGCGTACTTCGTTTGTGTCCAACGACCAGACCAAGACGTCACAGAACCCCACCTTGATCAATAAAGCTTTCATCTTATATTCGCAATATCCAGATTGCAATCTCAGTTTCTTGCTTGTTCTTCGTTTGCTCGCAGGAAACAGGCCCTCGTGGTCAGGTTGATCGTGCTCCGGCGTGGTCAATAACCCCTCGGAAGTTGGTTTAGCGATTGCTAAGGCGCGACGTCTCGCACGTTCGTAGTCGGATCGTCAAGGTCGACTCCCACAGAAAACGATAGCCACCATCTCATCGAAACATCGGGACACCTTTGCCTCTATCAGAAAAGAAAGGCTTTGTAGGAAGGGCAATGAGATGTTCTAAAAAAAGAAGAGCAACGAGATTTTTTTCCTCGAGTGAATTGCACACAACGCAACCTTTAGGGACATTTATAATAGTTTACATCATCTTTTATAATAATTTACACCATATTTTAAGGAAATTTTTCACAAAATCGCAACTTATAAGCTAACTACCAACGCACCACTCAAATCCTCGTATTACGCAAACTAACAAATTGGGCCTATCACACAGGTATTGTAAATCAAGCGGGTGCTCCTGATACATACGATCTCATCCCGACCCGCCACCGCCTCACTTCTCACCGGCAGCCCCACCATCTCCTTCGCCCCGACGCTTGCCCATCGAATCCTCCACCCCGACGTCGTCTCCTCTAGCAGCACCTTCTCCTCTGCCTCACCACCGGCTCGTCCGCCCAGGGTCGTCATCTCCATGTTGTGCTTCTCCGCTCGATGCCGTCGATCATCCTACTGAGCTCCTCATCGTTGACGCCCGCCTCACAAACGAGCTCATCATAGCCTGACAATGAAGTGAGCGTGCGCCTGGAAGTGAAAGAAATGATTTTTGTTTCTTCAGTGAACTGGCTGCAGGACCTTCACTGCAAGCAAATTTTGGGCTGATGTGTTTGTGCTCTGTTTCTTTGGAGTTTTGCAATGAATAGCTACAGATTTTCCTTGGTGTAATCTAGTGATGTAATTTGCTGGCTATATGTGAAATTTGAGGTAACACATAGCTCTGAAGTTAACTGCTCTGAAATTGTTCTCATATCTGTTGCTCAACCATGTGCTGTCTACTCTAGAAGTGATGCGGAGCATCCCACGTTCATCCCATGTATACTCCAACTATTCTCCAAGCCCCAAGGATACATAAGATGGGACCTCGACTATACACCATTGGACACAAGGTGAACTCGCTCCTCTCCGAACTTTCACTTTCCACATGTGAGACATGGCTACTACCTCAAATTTGTGTGCTATGCATGTCCAGGAACCAAGAGGAAGCCCATGGACCAGAAGGCGAGGACACCAAGCGCGAGGAACAAGAAGAAGGGCTACGGAAGAAGCTCCAGCAACCGGACGACCGGCCGGGACCGGATGTCCGACGCCTGAAGACCCACCGGACGACCGACCCGGACCGGACGACCGACGATCCTGCACCCGAGCCAAATGAGCGGATGTCCGACAAGTCCCGGACGTCCGACACACTCCAGCGTCCGGACGTCCGACCGCCCCCGAAAATCCGGCGCCACCTCAACCGGGCCGAAACGCCGGATGTCCGACAAGTACCGGACGACCGGAGCCTCGCGAGCCACCGGACGTCTGATACCTGTCGGACGACCGGCGCCTGTGTGTGCATAGAGATCGGGCAAGAGGCCCATGTATCCCCCACTTACCCCTTCGTGTCCCTAGACTATATATACTCTTCCACCTCCTTCTAGTTAGAGTTAGCAAAGGATTAGCTCATATTTTGTGTGAGAGCTTTGCTCATCCACTTGGACACCTTCTCCTCGGAGATTCGAGCCTCCACCGGAGAAGATCCCCCAAGCAGATTCAAGACCCCTTTTAGGGAAGAACTCAAGACCTCCTCACGGAGAAGACCGGCTACCCTTGTATCGTCCTTAGTTGTCCGTGGATCGTGTATCTTTCCTTATGTACTCGAGGATCTAGAACATGTGTGACTTATTCGTGTTGGTTTAGTGTTTCCTCTTGTGTTTCCCCCCTTTTCCCCTGGTGTTCCTCGTGTTCTTCACGGGATCCGCTCTTTTCGTGAAAGATTGGCCAATTAGGGTTCCACCCTACATCATCTTGGTGTCAGAGTGTGACGCCCCGTGACCGATGTGCCAGGTGTCGTCCAGTTATTCGTTGTTGTTGCCTTGTCATTGCTTGCGTGTCATGCATTGCATATATGTCATCATGTGTATTTCATTTGCATACATGTTCGTCTCATGCATCCGAGCATTTTCCTCGTTGTCCGTTTTGCATTCCGGCGCTCCTATCTCCTCCGGTGGTCATTTCTACCTTCTTTTCGTGTGTGGGGTTAAACATTTCTGGATTGGACCGGGACTTGTCAAGAAGCCTTGGTTTACTACCGGTAGACCGCCTGTCAAGTTTCGTACCATTTGGACTTCGTTTGATACTCCAACGCTTAACCGAGGGACCGAAAAGGCCTCGTGTGTGTTGCAGCCCAACACCCTTCCATTTTGGCCCAAAACCCACCTAAGACCTCTCCATCATCTCGGTCGTTCGATCACGATCGCGTGACCGAAAACCGCACCTCATTTGGACTCTCCTAGCTCACTCTACCTATAAATATGTGATCCCCTCCGAAATTCGCGGTCTAACCCTAGATCTTCCTCCTCCGCGCGCCGGACATGTCCACTCCGCCGCGGGACATGTCCACCTCCGCCCCTCGTCCAATCAGATCGCGCCACGTCAGCGCCCGTGCCGCTCCACTTCACCGCCGGCCTGTGAGGCCCGAATCGGACCCGCCCCGGGCCGCGCCGAGCCCGAGGAGGCCCGTGCCTCCGCCGCCGTCCCCGCGTTACCGGAGTTCCGCGCCGGCTTCGTCTCCGGCCGCCGCCGGCCAGCAGCTCGCCGGAGCCGACCGAGCCGAGCGCCGCCGACAGCCTCCATTGCCTCGCCGGGCGCGCCGCCAACCTAGCGCGCCGCCGCCTCGCCTGCTCTTCGCGCGACGCCGCTCCGGTCACCGTCCGGCCTCGTAGTCGCCGAATCCGGGGGCGCCATGCCTAGATCCGCTTTCCGCCATCGCCAGCTCACAGCTCCGGGCCGGATCCGGCGAGATTCGGCCGGGCAACCGCCGCCGCCGCCGCCCTACGTCCTCTGCGTCGGCAGAGCGCGAGGACGCCGACGACCCCCGCGTGGGCCCCGCGTCCGGCCCGCTCCACCCGTGGTCCAGCCCAGCCTCCCTGGCCCAACAACCCCACCTCCGGCCCGCCTCGTCCTCCGTCGTCCTGGGCCGAGCCCACTTGGTGAGCGTCCTGCTAAGCCTCGCCCTGAGCACACTTTAGTATCCAACGCTCACCATATTTTTTTTTGTCTGTGATTTTAACTAAGTCCCTGAAATTTCTAGTTTCAAATGCCCATGTTCATCATGTCGTAACTTTGCATCCGTAGCTCCGTTTCGTGTGTGTAGCATATCAAAATGTTCGTCTCAGAGAGTACATCATTTCACCTCATTGCATCATTTTCATTTGAGCTCATCTTGATGACCGAAATGCTGTTGGAAGAGAGCTATTTGAGTTAATTGCCAGATCTGCTGCATCAAATAGCTATTTGTCATTTTTGCCATGATTAATGTGTGCATGATATGCCCCTGAGCTCTACATGTGTTTTGTTATATGCCATGCCATCTTTCTAGAGGTGCTATCCATGTATTTTTTTGATATGTGTGGTGACTAGCTCAAGCTTGCAAAGTAGTGCATTCGTTAATACTGATTTCAGGGACTTAGAATTTCACCGTCCTTGATCTGTTTTTATCAATATGCCATATGTTCGTGTTGTTTCCTAGTGATCCGTGCCTTTTTTGAGGATGATCATTAAGGATGATTTGTTAATCTTGTAGTGCTCTATCCATCCATGTCTTTGTTTGCAATTATGGAGTACCCTAGCTTGAGTCAATCGAGCTCTACTTTTACTATTTCGTGAATCTGGACAGATTGTCTACTTGTTAGTAATTTTGCCGAGGATGTTGTTGTTTATCCGTGCATGCTATGTTGTTGTTCTTGCCATGTCTAGCTTGTATAATGTGTATTCTTGATGGGTGTATGCTTAGATTGTCATGCCTTACTCTGTAGTGAGTGAATCGAGCTCGTAAACATGCCTACTTGATGTCTGATTTGCATGTTCCAGTTTTTCACTAAGTCTGTGATCTGATTATGTTTTTGCCATGTTCACATGCTTGCAATTGTATTTTCTGATCCCTTTTGGATCAAGGTCACTAAGGGACTTTTGTTAAGCTATTTGAGTATCTCCATGCCATGCCTTGCTTTGCCATGTTAAGTTCCTGTAGCATATAGATTTCATGCTCCAAAGTATGCTACCTGATCTGAAATTCCAGACAAGTGTTAATTTCACGAAGTCTGAGACCTGTTTACCAATTGCACTTTTAACATGCTTGTTTGAACCTGTTAATGGATGAATGGGCCATAGCTCAGTGTTCATCTTTTGTCAAGCATCATGAGTGGATCTTTGCCATGTAGTTTGTTGCCATGTTTGAGTGTTGTAGCATGTTTGTCTTGTTGCATTTAGATGGCTACTTGCTATTTATCGCAGACCGGTGCCATATTTGTTTTGCTTGCCATTTCCAAACCGTGCATCCGATTCCGGTGTTCTTTATATCATTTTCAACCGAGATCACCTCACCTTTCCAGTGGCACACTTGGATTTCCATGTTGAGGCCAGGTTCAATCATTCCTTGTCAAATCATGCATATGCATCGCATACCGCATCCCGCATATCATATCATGTTCATGTGTTGGTTGTTTACTATGTTGTGTGCTTCTTCCCGGTGTTTGCTTCTTCGGGTTGGTTCCGATAACGTCGCGTTTGTGAGGACCCGTTCGTCTACGTCCGTTTGTCTTCTTCATGGACCCATTCTTCTTTCTTGCGGGATTTCAGGCAAGATGATCATACCCTCGAAATCACTTCTATCTTTGCTTTGCTAGATGCTCGCTCTTTTGCTATGCCTATGCTGCGATACCTACCACTTGCTTATCATGTCTCCTATATTATCGAACCAAGCCTCTAACCCACCTTGTCCTAGCAAACCGTTGTTTGGCTATGTTACCGCTTTGCTCAGCCCCTCTTATAGCGTTGTTAGTTGTAGGTGAAGATTGAAGTTTGTTCCTTGTTGGAACATGGAGATGTTGTTCCTTGTTGGAACATGTTTACTTGTTGGGATATCACAATATCTCTTATTTAATTAATGCATCTATATACTTGGTAAAGGGTGGAAGGCTCGGCCTTATGCCTGGTGTTTTGTTCCACTCTTGCCGCCCTAGTTTCCGTCATATCGGTGTTATGTTCCCGGATTTTGCGTTCCTTACGCGGTTGGGTAATAATGGGAACCCCTTGACAGTTCGCCTTGAATAAAACTCTTCCAGCAATGCCCAACATTGGTTTTACCATTCGCCACCTAGCCTTTTCTTTTCCCTTGGGGGTCGCGCGCCCAAGGGTCATCATTATTTTAAACCCCCGGGCCAGTGCTCCTCTGAGTGTTGGTCCAACCTGTCAGCTGCCGGTGGCCACCAGGGGCAACTCTGGGCTGGCCTACCCGTACCTAAGACAATCTGAGTGTGCCCTGAGAAAGAGATATGTGTAGCTCCTATCGGGATTTGTCGGCACATTCGGGCGGTGTTGCTGGACTTGTTTTACCATTATCGAAATGTCTTGTAACCGGGATTCCGAGTCTGATCAGGTCTTCCCGCTAGAAGGAATATCCTTCGTTGACCGTGAGAGCTTGTCATGGGCTAAGTTGGGACACCCTTGCAGGGTTTTGAACTTTCGAAAGCCGTGCCCGTGGTTATTGGCAGATGGGAATTTGTTAATGTCCGGTTGTAGAAAACCTGAAGTTGACCTTAATTAAAATGCATCAACCGCGTGTGTAACCGTGATGGTCTCTTTCCGGCGGAGTCCGGGAAGTGAACACGGTGTTGGAGTAATGCTTGACGTAGGTTGTTCTAGGATCACTTATTGATCATAGTTGTTCGACCGTGCTTTTGCCTTCTCTTCTCGCTCTCATTTGCGTATGTTAGCCATCAAATATGCTAGTCGCTTGTTGCAGCTCCACCTCATACCTTTTACCCTACCCATAAGCTTAAATAGTCTTGATCGCGAGGGTGTGAGATTGCTGAGTCCCCGTGACTCACAGATACTTCTAAAACCAGCTTGCAGGTCCTGATGAGTCCGTGCAGATGATGCAACCAAGCTCAAGGAGGAGCTCGATGAAGATCTTGTCCTTTGTGTTGTTTCATTCTAGTTGATCAGTAGTGGAGCCCAGTCAGGACGATCGGGGATCTGTGTAGCATTTGGGGTAGTCTTCTTTTATTTTGGCTCCGTAGTCGGGTCTTGATTGTAGCTGGTTGATGTAATGCTTTATTTATGTAATTGTGTGAAGTGGCGATTGTAAGCCAACTATGTATCTTTTTCCCCTATTGTATTACATGGGTTGTGTGGAGATTACCTCACTTGCGACATTGCTTTCAATGTGGTTATGCCTCTAAGTCGTGCTTCGACACGTGGGAGATATAGCCGCATCGAGGGCGTGACACAGAGCCACGTTGATCACGATTTCGGAGCCTCCTCGTTGTGTTTTCTAGCCTAATTTTGTTGTGTTCTTCCCCAATTTTGAAAATCCCCATCAAAAATAGCCCCAAATTTTTTTGTGATTCGTTAGTTTAATGAAGTTTTGTTGGATTTGATCCATAGATTTGCTTGGTTTCAAGTGGATCTAGCATCTCCCCAATTTTTCCCACTTTCCATCCACGAAATCTCATCAATTTTGACCCCAAAATCATCATTTTCCGCCCAAAATCGCGCCCCGGATCTCGCATCTTGCGTTGACCCCGACCCACCGGACGACCGGCCCTTTACGGACATCCGGAGCCCCTGGACCGACCGGACGTCCGACCTTTTCCGGATGACTGGAACCCCTAACTCGAGCCAAATTTACGGATTTCCGAGCCCGCCCGGACATCCGACCTTGTCCGGACGTCCGTAACCTGTAAAAACTTATTTCGCTCAAATTTTGTTTCGGCCATAACTAATTCATCCGAACTCCGATTTTGACGTTCTTTAGCTCGTTGAAAAGCTCTTGACATCCCCCTTCCAACAAAAATACCACCAAAACCATTTGACTCCATAAATTTTTGTGAATTTTGGCATCTTCCCTAGGGCTTCCACCACATCATTCGCTACATCACCATCGACTTCCGCAACCTAACCAGTTTTGTTCCCCATCACATTAGTGGTTGCTTGAGGAGTGAATTGAGTGTCCTAAGGTGTCTAGGCTACTTAGGGACGGTTGCTTCTTCATCAACCACCACCACCACCATAAATTTCGCATAGTTTTGCCTACTTTACACTCCCGCCATCCAACATAACCAAATTTTGTTTGAGTTGTGAGTTGTGTCTCTTAAGGTGTTTCGGCTACTTAGGGACCGTGCTTCCAACTCCAACACCATGTATAGTCCATCACCTTAACCTCCACTTCCGCATTGCCTACTCGCATAATACATCATTGCATTTCCGCAATCCCATTGAGCTTCCGCAACCACCACCGCTTTCCCGCTACCACCATTTTGACATTTGACATTTGAGATTTTGAGTTTGTGGTTTTTCCGTTTCCTAAGGTGTTTCGGCTACTTAGGGACGAGTCTCCATCATCTTGGTATCTCCATCAAGATCACCGCCACTCATCATCGCCAAGGACGGTAACCTCCGTATCATCTTGGTATCGTAGTATCCCTCCATTGTATATTCCCTTGCCATTGCATTGATAACCCCTAGCCCATTTTGCGTCACTTGCCTATCGAGACTAGCCATTTGAGTATTGCCGGCAATGTTACTTGTGCACATTAGTGATCTACACCATACATTGCATACATACCATATCATATTGGTATCATCATATCATCTCTTGTGCCTCAAGTTTGTTCCCACATATATACAATTGCTATCTTGGTTTGTGCATCATGCAAAAGTGGCCACTCAAAAAAAGAATAAGCTTTTAAGCAAAAGAGTGAACAAAGATCTCGTAAGCAATAGCCATAGCATCATACCAACTTGCATATAAGATCATCTTGGATCACCTTGTGAGAAACACTGGGAACCATACATACATAGCATACCTGGGATAGAAAGTTATCCATTTTGCATCTTATAGGTTGTGCACAAGTGTCGTATCCGCCTATAGAGCAATCATGCTAGCGTCTCTCTTGAGTTGTGCAACACGAGCATTTTCCGTGAATTCCACATTTTGTGCTCATTCCTTGGTTGCACGACCCCATTTTATCTATCTGTGTGTGTGTTTCTGTGTGCCACCCATATTGCTATTGGTCTACTTGTTTCACTTGTGAATTTGTGAATCTCTTTCAACATTATTGACTCTTGCTAACATTTTGCATCATTTTTTTTGTTCCACTATCCTCACCGAGCTCCACTATAAGCCTAACTTGTGTAGGTGTGAGAAACCGACAAGAATTGGTACCAATTGTGCTATTTCCTTGTTCCACATTGGAGTGATCATTGATCCACTTTCAACTTCGGTCAAGGTACATTTGGTATTCATTCTTCTCTTTCTCCCACTCATATTTGCTCGAGTATTGTGATGGATAGGCAAGGCATTTCATCTCCGGTCTTCCACAACAACGACGGCGTGAACAACTACATCACCAAAGCGTCAATCTTCGACCTACAACGACAAATGCAAAGCGCACAATCAAGATTGAGAGAGCGCATCAAGAACCTCTCCATTGACATTCGCCACTCCGAAGAGAGGAAAAGGGACTACATCGACAACAAGCTTTCCACACAAAAGGAGGAGCAAGATGCAAGGATGGAGGAAATTCGGGCATTGATCAAGTCTTATTCCCCTTCATCATCCTCAAGGCGGCGACGAGCAAGTCACAAGTCTTCGGAGCGCAAAAATGATGCAAGCGCAAGTCGTCCACGTCCACATCTCCATGGCGACCACCATCACCTTCGTGATACACATCGTCATGAAGGGCAAGTCACCTCCAAGCATCTTGTGCACGACGACGACGAACGACATCTACTACGATATCAAGTGCGACAACGCCAACATCATCATGACGCCAAGCGCAAAACTACAAGTCCCAACAAGCCCTACTTCACGCCAAGGCCAAGCTTCGAGAGCAAAAGAGAAGATCGCGAGACAAGCACCACCAAGACGGAGCTACGGCTACACCAACCACTTCGGCATCTTCGCCAAGTGCTATCAAGGCATCTTCGCCTTTGGACGTACGAAATCTTCGCCTACTCCCCATGAGTTCGCCTACATCGACATCTTCAACTACAAGGCGACCACCTACGAGCGAGGGAGACACTTCCATCTTCGAAAGCCCCTCAAGGAAGACGGCCGAGCACGGGAAATTCCCTTCGGTCATGGAGACGAGCTACGAGGTGCCACATCATATGGGCCTCCAACAACAAGACGGTGACAAGAAGGTCGAGCAAGGTCCATCCCCTTCGACCACGGCGACGAGCATGAACCTCTTCAACAACATGAAGACGGCGCCCATATTGGACTCATACTCCGAGTCAAGCTACGAGACCGCACATGAGACCTTATCTTTGGTCTTAGAGGAGATTGATGATGTGCCATCTTCGGCCTTCATCCACGGCTACAACTATGACATGATTGAGCATGGAGACATTTGCACCAACATCTCTCCGACACCACATATAAAGAGATGCCCCAATTCCCATGTGAGGAGAGCCACCCCACCATGAGTGATACGAGTGACTCCACCATTTGTGACATTGAGTGCATTTCCTATGAGAGGATGAGTTTGACCACCACTAGCCCCACACTTGAGAGCATCCAAGAGGGAGTGAGTGAGCCACCACACTTAGTGAGTGAGGTAGTTGACACGGCATGTGAGGCCACTATGATTCCTAACGACTTAACCTCTACTTCGAGTGTGTTTTCTTCTTCGGTGCTAGGTATCCTACATGACAACATGCCTATCCTCGACAAGTCCATATCTCCAATGGAGACAACGATGGCCATGGTGGAAGAAGATGCACCCCCCCACATGGTTCCATCAATATGAAGATGACCATGAATTGGTCTTCGACACCTCACCTACAACACATGAGCGATGCTCCAAAGGTAACATAGGTGATGGTGCTTCTCTTGTCCCACTAGTGGACTATTTCACAAATGATTGCTTGCATGATGTTGATCCACCTATTCCCATGCTTCATGCTAGTGCGACTTCTTCATGTCATGACTTACCTATCTATGATGAATATGATGATGAGCATGTTGATTTGCCTAGTTGTGATGCTATGCTCCATAGGATATCATGTGAAAATTCTATTGGTCACATCATGCTTGACAATCCTTCGAACTTGTCATATGCTATGAGTGAGATCTCACATATTGCATCATTTCAATCTCAGCATAGTAACTATGCATGCCCCATTAAAATCAATCCCATTTTCACTCATGTCATAGATGATGAGATGATGGTCATTGGCTTTTGTTTTTCATGTGATGATATTGCCATGCTTCCTTTACATGATTTGTGCAATTCATCTACTATGCTATGCCATGATCACATTGTTCCAAATATGCATTGTTTTGGATGTTGTCAATATTCTCTGTGTGATGTTTCCATTAATGATCATGAGGAGACCCCCATAGTTTCCTCATACATATTAGGAGATTTTGATGCATCCCATACTTTGCATGATTCTCATAATTGCTTGCACCGTATGCATTCCATGAATAACAATGCTCTACATATTTCTTGTGATGCATTACACAATTTGAGTCTCCATTATGCTATACATAACAACAAACCAATCATGATGGATGACATGTTTCTATATCACTCATCTCATTTATTTGAGCATTGGCTA
The DNA here is from genome assembly GCF_003073215.2 of Triticum urartu. Classification (NCBI taxonomy): domain Eukaryota; kingdom Viridiplantae; phylum Streptophyta; class Magnoliopsida; order Poales; family Poaceae; genus Triticum; species Triticum urartu. Next base: position 202,557,349 of record NC_053026.1, on the reverse strand, counting down.
TTTTGTGCTAACCAACACTTGCACGTGCGCATCATGATGGATGATGTGTACATATACCACATACACACAATTTTCCCTTTGTCTTTGTTTTGTGTAGGTACTCACGTATACTCGTCAACCTCTCAATCTCATGAGTTGACGAAACGAGCTCTTGAGAGCAAAGATGACTTGGGATCCCGTGAACTATCCTTCCCACCGCTCTCTTCGCGCAATGACTACGCGCATCTCTTTCACTTGGCTTTCACATGGCTATGGGCTATATACCGCTTGTCACTTCATGCTCATTTTACCGTGTTCACTTTGCATGCTATGCTTGCTTCTATGCCTTTGCCATGAAATTGTGACCCTTGCTTGCATCTACCCATGATTCACCATTATGCTACTCATATGTGTATTTGCATGCTTGGTGGAGATCCTTGTTGCCATTGCCATGTGCCTCATGCTATTGATGCTTGTTGTGTTGGGAGAGTCATGATGTACCATTTCTATTTACATATGGCCTCTCGCCAATACATTGATGATATTTTGCTCATATATTGCCTTCATGCTTGTGATATGTCTTGTGCATTATTCATGACCACCATTTGCACACATGACATGCTTGACATGATTCCCTCTAGTATGGTGCATCTTCGCACAACTAGCTCAAACCACTTGATTGCTTGCTTTGTTGCATCACCCATGTTCCTTTCTTACTCGCTTTCTTGGGTTGATGACATATATATTCATGCCTCTCACATGATACATCTTATTCATTGTCGCTTGCCTCCAATTGTTGCATCTACGATTATTGATCTTGGAGACTTGGTCACTTTACTTCTGATGCATGCTTACTTGATTGAGCCTATTGTATTTGGTTGTTCTCGCATCATATGCCCCCATACTATGAAATGCTCGCTTGTCCTTTCTTATGATGAGCATGATGCATCCACTTGTTGGGTATTTTACCACACGAATGATAGGTTTTGCACTTCCGCTAACCTCATTTGTTTTTCCGAGTGTTTGTCATGTTCTTTCATTTTGAAGGATTCACAAGGCGGTGCCATTATGCGACAACTTGGTCATGCGAAGGCATACACGATGTGCAACACCAACTTTTGCGCCAGTCTCCTAAAGGTGAACTCCTTCCCTTTGAGCCATCCTCAAATACGCATATTGGATGGGTCATTCTTTCATTGTTGTCTCCTTCTTCTTGTCTACATGTTGCACCTATTGGATGGATGACTGACATTGAAGATTGGCTCTATGGACCTTCACATTGAGGAGCGCTCGGACTTATTGGATGCACCTTCGAACCTCCACTCATGCCACGGCAACCCACAAGTATAGGGGATCACAACAACTTTCGAGGGTAGAGTATTCAACCCAAATTTATTGATTCGACACAAGGGGAGCCAAAGAATATTCTCAAGTATTAGCAGCTGAGTTTTCAATTCAACCACACCTGGAAACTTAGTATCTGCAGCAAAGTGTTTAGTAGCAAAGTAATATGATAGTGGTGGTAGCGGTAACAAAAGTAAAGACGGCAAAAGTAATGTTTTTGGTATTTTGTAGTGATTGTAACAGTAGCAGCGGGAAAGTAAATAAGCGTAAACCAGTATATGGAAAACTCGTAGGCACCGGATCAATGATGGATAATTATGCCGGATGCGGTTCATCATGTAACAGTCATAACCTAGGGTGACACAGAACTAGCTCCAATTCATCAATGTAATGTAGGCATGTATTCCGTATATAGTCATACATGCTTATGGAAAAGAACTTGCATGACATCTTTTGTCCTACCCTCCCGTGGCAGGTGGGTCCTATTGGAAACTTAGGGATATTAAGGGCTCCTTTTAATAGAGAACCGGAACAAATCATTAGCACATGGTGAATACATGAACTCCTCAAACTATGGTCATCACCGGGAGTGGTCCCGATTATTGTCACTTCGGGGTTGCCGGATCATAACACATAGTAGGTGACTATAGACTTGCAAGATAGGATCAAGAACTCACATATATTCATGAAAACATAATAGGTTCAGATCTGAAATCATGGCACTCGGGCCCTAGTGACAAGCATTAAGCATAGCAAAGTCATAGCAACATCAATCTCAGAACATAATGGATACTAGGGATCAAACCCTAACAAAACTAACTCGATTACATGATAAATCTCATCCAACCCATCACCGTCCAGCAAGCCTACGATGGAATTACTCATGCACGGCGGTGAGCATCATGAAATTGGTGATGGAGGATGGTTGATGATGATGACGGTGACGAATCCCCCTCTCCAGAGCCCCGAACGGACTCCAGATCAGCCCTCCCGAGAGGTTTTAAGGCTTGGCGGCGGCTCCGTATCGTAAAGCGCGTTGATTTCTTCTCCCTGACTTTTTTCTCTCTGAAAGCGAATATATAGAGTTGGAGTTGGCGTCGGAGGGCATCCAGGGGGCCCACGAGGTAGGGGACGCGCCCTGGGGGGGCGCCCCCCACCCTCGTGAGAAGGGTGTGGGCCCCCTGGTCTTCAGCTTTGGAGAGGATTTATTATTATTTTTTCTAAGATGTTCCGTGGAGTTTCAGGTCATTCCGAGAATATTTGTTTTCTGCACATAAAACAACACCATGGCAATTCTGCTGAAAACAGCGTCAGTCTAGGTTAGTTCCATTCAAATCATACAAGTTAGAGTCCAAAACAAGGGCAAAAGTGTTTGGAAAAGTAGATACGATGGAGACGTATCAACTCCCCCAAGCTTAAACCCTTGCTTGTCCTCAAGCAATTCAGTTGACAAACTGAAAGAAAGAAAGAAAAACTTTTACAAACTCTGTTTGCTCTTGTTGTTGTAACTATGTCAAGCCATCATTCAAGTTTTCAGCATAGATCATAACTAACCACATTTGCAATAATTCTCAGGTCTCATAATTACTCATATCAATAGCATAATCAACTAGCAAGTCATAATAATAAATCTCGGATGACAACACTTTCTCAAAACAATCATAATATGATATAACAAGATGGTATCTCGCTAGCCCTTTCTGAGACCGCAAAACATAAATGCAGAGCACCTTTAAAGATCAAGGACTGACTAGACATTGTAATTCATGGTAAAAGAGATCCAATCATAGTCATACCCAACATAGAGTAATAGTGATGAATGCAAATGACAGCTGTGCTCTCCAGCTAGTGCTTTTTAGTAAGAGGGTGATGACTCAACATAAAAGTAAATGGATAGGCCCTTCGCAGAGGGAAGCAGGGATTTGTAGAGGTGCCAGAGCTCGGTTTTGCAATAGAGATAAATTGTATTTTGAGCGGTATACTTTCATTATCAACGTAACATCTAAGAGATGGCGATATCTTCCATGCTAAACACATTATAGGCGGTTCCCAAACAGAATGGTAAAGTTTATACCCCCCCCCCTCCACCAACAAACATCAATCCATGGCTTGCTCGAAACAACGAGTGCCTCCAACATACATCAGGTCCCAGGGGGAGTTTTGTTTGCAATTAATTTTGATTTAGTTTGCATAAAGCATGGGATTGGGCATCCTGGTGACCAGCCATTTTCTCGTGAGTGAGGAGCGGAGTCCACTCCTCTTGAGAATAACCCGCCTAACACGGAAGATAAGGACAGCCTTGGTTGATACATGAGCTATTCGAGCATACAAAACAGAATGTTTATTTGAAGGTTTAGAGTTTGGCACATACAAATTTACTTGGAACAGCAGGTATATACCGCATATAGGAAGGTATAGTGGACTCATCTGGAATAACTTTGGGGTTTAAGGGATTGGATGCACAAGTAGTATTCCCGCTTAGTACAAGTGAAGGCTAGCAAAAGATTGGGAAGCGACCAACTAGAGAGCGACAACAGCCATGTACATGCATTAAAATTAATAAACATTGGATGCAAGCATGAGTAGGATATAATCCACCATGAACATAAATATCGTGAAGGCTATGTTGATTTGTTTCAACTACATGCGTGAACATGTGCCAAGTCAAGTCACTTAAATCATTCAAAGGAGGATACCACCCCATCATACCACATCATAACCATCTCAATAGCATGTTGGCACACAAGGTAAATCATTATAACTCATAGCTAATCAAGCATGGCACAAGCAACTACGATCTCTAATTGTCATTGCAAACATGTTTATTCATAATAAGCTGAATCAAGAACGAGGGACTCATCATATTTACAAAAACAAAAGAGGTCGAGTTCATACCAGCTTTTCTCATCTCAGTCAGTCCATCATATATCATCATAATTGCCTTTCACTTGCACGACCGAGTGGTGTGAATAATAATAAGAGTGTACGTGCATTGGACTAAGCTGGAATCTACGAGCATTCAATAAACAGGAGAAGACAAGGCAATATGGGCTTTGGGTTAAATCAACAATAATGCATATAAGAGCCACTTCAACAATTTAATCATGGTCTTCTCCTACTGACCCCCAAAGAAAAGAAAAGAAATAAAACTATTTATACGGGAAAGCTCCCAACAAGCAAAAGAAGAACATGAAATATTTTTGGGTTTTCTTTTTAATTACTACTACAAGCATGGAAAGTAAATTAATTAAAAGCTACAACTAATTTTTTTGTTTTTCTTAAGGTTTAACAAACACACAAGAAGAAAGCAGGTAAAAGGAAATAAACTAGCATGGATATTACAGTGAAAAAGTATGAGCACCGACATCTAGCAATGAGTGTGTGTGAACATAAATGTAATGTCGGTGAGAAATACGTACTCCCCCAAGCTTAGGCTTTTGGCCTAAGTTGGTTTATGGCCACGGCTGGCCTGGCTGATATCCATAATAATAGTTGTTGGGGTTGTACTGATGTGCAGCGGTTATCGCCTGCTGAGCTGTAGCGTGGAGTCGAGCTACCTCCGCTCTCCTCTCGTACTCTTTTGCCTCCTCTCTGTTAATAACATATCTTCTTTTTGTCTGTGAATCAAAGAAGGCAGGAGCAGGGAGAGTAATACGGAAAACACGTCGTTTATCAAAAATTAAACAGTATAAGAGAGGTGATTCAGGCCTCTCGACAAACTGGTGCAAAGCCATAGAGTTATAATCTAAATATGCAGGAGGCAACTCCGTATCACCCTCACGAATGTCTATCTCAAGAAAATGAGCTAAGTGGGTTGCATAAATTCCTCCAAAGAAATCTCCATTATGTCTATTATGATGTAACCTACGAGCTACAATGGCTCTCATATGATAAGATTGGTCTCCTAACACAGCACTCCTAAGAATGCTAAGATCAGTGACACACATGTGACATGCTTCATCCTTAGCATTTATGCATCTACCGATGAAGAGAGCAAAATAATGTATAGCAGGAAAGTGAATGCTCCCTATGGTAGCCTGCGTTATATCTCTAGATTCCCCCATAGTTATACTAGCAAGAAAGTTTCTGAATTCAGATTTAGGGGGATCCCTAACACTACCCCATGATGGAAGTTTGCAAGCAGAAGTGAAATCCTCTAAGTCCATGGTATAAGATTTGTCATAGAGATCAAACATGACTGAAGGAGAATTACGCGAAGATGAATACTCAAACCTCCTCACAAATGAACTTGTGAGATCGTGATACTGGGGGCATTTGTTAGCCTCAAAACCCTCAAGACCGGCATTGCGCAAATATGCTTTGAATTCTTCTTTAATTCCCGCACGGTCCATAAAATTTTCCGACGGCCATTCGCAAGGCCGTACTGGAGCGTCTCTTGGTGGATCCTCGTTAGCATCGCGCATAGCAATCCTGGGTCCTTGCTTCTTAGAGGAACCACCTTGGAACATCTTCCTAAGCATATTGTTTTTCTCTGAAAAATTCTGAAATTTTTAGTAACTTCAAACAAAAGTGAACCAACTTCAATAAAACTGATAGCAACTACTCCTACAAGTGCCTAGAGCCTATATCAAGCATTAGAACTACTTAGAACCATATAAATTTGACATGCAAGCTCAAGAACATGGTCACCTATGCAGCACAAATTTGCAATGAATAAAGCACTAGAACAAAAACTAATTGGACCAATGGAGGAGTCACATACCAAGGAACAATCTCCCCAAGCAGTTTTGCGAGAGGTGCTTTGAGCAAGGAGATCGAAAATCACAACAAAAGTGGCTGGAACTCGTGCTTGAGTTGGTTTTTTGGGTTTGTGTGAGACAGAGGAAGAAGATGGGTGCTGGGATAAGTGGAGGAGGGCCACCGTCGGCCCACGAGGCAGGCGGCGCGCCCTAGGGGGGGGGGGGGGGGGCGCCCACCACCCTCGTGGCCAGGTGGCAGCTCCTCCCGTGGTAATTTTTGCACAGTAAATCCTCAAATATTCCCGAAAAAATCATATTAAATTGGCATGTCATTCTAAGGACGTTTATTTTCGGGATATTTTTATATTGCACGGATAAGTCAGGAAACAGACAGAAAATACTATTTTTACTTTATTTCTACTAATTAACAAAAAGTATAGAGAGGGTACAGAAGTTTGTGCTTCTAGTTTCATCCATCTCATGCTCATCAAAAAGAATCCACTAACAAGGTTGATCAAGTCTTGTTAACAAACTCATTCCGATAATCATGAAACCGGAGAAATTTCGAATAACACTAAGTTACCTCAACGGGGATATGCACATCCCCAATAATAAGTATATCATATTTCTTCTTGACAGTAGGAAGAGGAAATTCAAAACCTCCCATTATAATCGATGGAATTTTTCCGATAGAATTGATACTATGAACTTGAGGTTGTTTCCTCGGGAAGTGTACCGTATGATCATTACCATTAACATGAAAAGTGACATTGCCTTTGTTGCAATCAATAACAGCCCCTGCAGTATTAAGAAAAGGTCTTCCAAGAATAATAGACATACTATCATCCTCGGGAATATCAAGAATAACAAAGTCCGTTAAAATAGTAACGTTTGCAACCACAACATGCACATCCTCACAAATACCGACAGGTATAGCAGTTGATTTATCAGCCATTTGCAAAGATATTTCGGTAGGTGTCAGCTTATTCAAGTCAAGTCTACGATATAAAGAGAGAGGCATAACACTAACACCGGCTCCAAGATCACATAAAGCAGTTTTAATATAATATCTTTTAATGGAGCAAGGTATAGTAGGTACTCCGGGATCTCCAAGTTTCTTTGATATTCCACCCTTAAAAGTATAATTAGCAAGCATGGTGGAAATCTCAGCTTCCGGTATCTTTCTTTTATTAGTAATGATATCCTTCATATATTTAGCATAAGGATTTGTTTTGAGCACATCAGTTAGTCGCATACGCAAAAAGATAGGCCTAATCATTTCAGCAAAGCGCTCAAAATCCTCATCATCCTTTTTCTTGGATGGTTTTGGAGGAAAAGGCATGGGTTTCTGAACCCAAGGTTCCCTTTCTTTACCATGTTTCCTAGCAACAAAGTCTCTTTTATCATAACGTTGACTCTTTGATTGTGGGTTATCAAGATCAACAACAGGTTCAATTTCTACATCATTGTCATTACTAGGTTGAGCATCATCATGAACATCATCATTAATATTTTCATTAGGTTCATGTTCATTACCAGATTGTGTTTCAGCATCAGACATAGATATATCATTTGGATTATCAGGTGGTTCAGCAATAGGTTCACTAGAAGTTTGCACAGTTCTATCATTTTTCTTTTTCTTCCTTTTAGAAGAACTAGGAACATCAATATTATTTCTCTGAGAATCTTGCTCGATTCTCTTAGGGTGGCCTTCAGGATACAAAGGTTCCTGAGTCATTCTACCAGTTCTAGTAGCCACTCTAACAGCATAATCATTTTTCTTACTATTCATTTCATCAAGCACTTCTTTTTGAGCCTTAAGTACTTGTTCTACTTGTGTGGTAACCATAGAAGCATGTTTGCTAACAAGTTTAAGTTCACCTTTAATATTAGCCATATAATCACCCAAGCGTCTAATCATATAAGCATTTTCTTTTAATTGTCTACCAAAATAAGCATTGGAGTCGTCTTGCTTAAACATAAAGTTATCAAACTCATCCAAGCACTGACTAGCAATTTTAGTAGGAGGGACTTCAGCTTTATCATATCTATAGAGAGAATTTACCTTTACTACCTGTGTCGGGATATCGGGATCAGGAGGTTCTTCAATAAATAAAGAATTGAGATCATATGTTTCTTCAATAGGCGGTATATTAAGACCATGTATTTCTTCAATATGAGGTAAATTCTTAACGTCTTCAACTTTAATACCTTTCTCTTTCATAGATTTCTTTTCCTCTTGCATATCTTCGGGACTAAGAAATAGAACACCTCTCTTCTTCAGAGTTGGTTTAGGAATAGGCTCAGTAATTGGAGCAGGAGCTGGCTCAGGAGCTGGCTTAGGAGGTGCCCAATTATTTTCATTTGTCAACATATTATTCAATAGAATTTTAGCTTCATCCGGTGTTCTTTCCCTGAAAAGAGAACCAGCACAACTATCCAGGTAATCTATGGAAGCATCGGTTAGTCCATTATAAAAGATATCAAGTATTTCAGGTTTCTTAAGAGGATGATCAGGCAAAGCATTACATAACTTGAGAAGCCTCCCCCAAGCTTGTGGGAGACTCTCTTCTTTAATTTGCACAAAGTTGTATATTTCCCTCAAAGCAGCTTGTTTCTTATGAGCATGGAAATATTTAGCAGAGAAGTAATAAATCATATCCTGGGGACTATGCACACAACCAGGATCAAGAGAATTAAACCATATCTTAGCATCACCCTTTAATGAGAACGGAAATATTTTGAGTATATAGAAGTAACGTGATCTTTCATCATTAGTGAACAGGGCAAATATATCATTTAACTTAGTAAGATGTGCCACAACAGTTTCAGATTCATAGCCATAAAACGGATCAGATTCAACCAAAGTAATTATATCAGGATCAACAGAGAATTCATAATCCTTATTAGGAACACAAATAGGTGAAGTAGCAAAAGCAGGGTCGGGTTTCATTTTATCTCTAAGTGATTCTTTGTTCCATTTAATTAATAACCTCTTAAGCTCATATCTATCTTTGCAAGCTAAAATAGCGGCAGAAGATTCCATATCAAAAAGATAACCCTCAGGGATAACAGACATATTTTCATCATCACTATCATCATCGTATTCAGATTCAATAATTTCTTTTTCTCTAGCCCTAGCAATTTGTTCATCAAAAAATTCACCAAGGGGCATAGTAGTATCAGGCATAGAAGCAGGTTCATCATAAGTATCATGCATAGCAGAAGTGGCATCATCAATAACATGCGACATATCGGAACGAATAGCAGAAGCAGGTGTAGGTGTCGCAAACTTACTCATAACAGAAGGTGAATCAAGTGCAGAGCTAGATGGCAGTTCCTTACCTCCCCTCGTAGTAGAGGGATAGATCTTGGTTTTTGGATCTCTCAAGTTCTTCATAATGATAAGCAGATATAAATCCCAAGTGACTCAAAGAATAGATCTATGCTCCCCGGCAATGGCGCCAGAAATTAGTCTTGATAACCCACAAGTATAGGGGATCGCAACAGCTTTTGAGGGTAGAGTATTCAACCCAAATTTATTGATTCGACACAAGGGGAGCCAAAGAATATTCTCAAGTATTAGCAGCTGAGTTGTCAATTCAACCACACCTGGAAACTTAGTATCTGCAGCAAAGTGTTTAGTAGCAAAGTAATATGATAGTGGTGGTAGCGGTAACAAAAGTAAAGACGACAAAAGTAATGTTTTTGGCATTTTGTAGTGATTGTAACAGTAGCAGCGGGAAAGTAAATAAGCGTAAACCAGTATATGGAAAACTCGTAGGCACCGGATCGGTTATGGATAATTATGCCGGATGCGGTTCATCATGTAACAGTCATAACCTAGGGTGACACAGAACTAGCTCCAATTCATCAATGTAATGTAGGCATGTATTCCGTATATAGTCATACGTGCTTATGGAAAAGAACTTGCATGACATCTTTTGTCCTACACTCCCGTGGCAGCGGGGTCCTATTGGAAACTTAGGGATATTAAGCCCTCCTTTTAATAGAAAACCGGAACAAAGCATTAGCACATAGTGAATACATGAACTCCTCAAACTATGGTCATCACCGGGAGTGGTCCCGATTATTGTCACTTCGGGGTTGCCGGATCATAACACATAGTAGGTGACTATAGACTTGCAAGATAGGATCAAGAACTCACATATATTCATGAAAACATAATAGGTTTAGATCTGAAATCATGGCACTTGGGCCCTAGTGACAAGCATTAAGCATAGCAAAGTCATAGCAACATCAATCTCAGAACATAATGGATACTAGAGATCAAACCCTAACAAAACTAACTCGATTACATGATAAATCTCATCCAACCCATCACCGTCCAGCAAGCCTACGATGGAATTACTCACGCACGGCGGTGAGCATCTTGAAATTGGTGATGGAGGATGGTTGATGATGACGACGACGACAAATCCCCCTCTCCGGAGCCCCGAACGGACTCCAGATCAGCCCTCCCGAGAGGTTTTAGGGCTTGGCGGTGGCTTCGTATCGTAAAATGCGATGATTTCTTCTCCCTGATTTTTCTCTCTCCGAAAGCGAATATATCGAGTTGGAGTTGGCGTCGGAGGGCATCCAGGGGGCCACGAGGTAGGGGGGCGTGCCCTAGGGGGCGCCCCCCACCCTCGTGAGAAGGGTGTGGGCCCCCTGGTCTTCATCTTTGGTGAGGATTTTTTATTATTTTTTCTAAGATGTTTCGTGGAGTTTCAGGTCATTCCGAGAATATTTGTTTTCTGCACATAAAACAACACCATAGCAATTCTGTTGAAAACAACGTCAGTCCGGGTTAGTTCCATTCAAATCATACAAGTTAGAGTCCAAAACAAGGGCAAAAGTGCTTGGAAAAGTAGATACGACGGAGACGTATCAATCGAGCATTTGTACACCAACACCTCCATGTTTGTTGATTGTGCTCACACTTGTCATGCTCATTAGACATCTTACACACATGACAAATTTGCATCTTATGCATGGATTGACTCCCATTATGATTCCCTTGTTGCATCTTCTATTCCCATGTCATCCATGATATATGAGCTTGTGCATTTCCTTAGCAAATTTGTTGTGATATACCTTGATGGCATATTCATACATCATGATCTTATTGCCTACCATCAATTGCATGATCACATCACATTGAGCATCCATTACCATATTCATGCTATTGATAAACCGTCTCATTACGACATCATTTTGCACCGTGGTTGCATTGATCATATTCACAACACATTTGTGTGTGCAATGAATGCTTTTGCTCCCATGAATGCTTTGCATACCATTCCATCTCTTTTGGATAAGCTTCATGCACCTTGTCATGATCAATATTGTTGCACGGACACATGTTTACTTGATGGACACTTTGTGTGCGCTAACCATTGTATTTCCAAGTGTACTTCGTGTTTGCTCATTTTGCATGTACCACATATCGGAGACACCTTGGAGTACTTGGATTGCGCCATGCCTTCAGCTCCGTCCAACTACAAGTCCGTCCACGACAACCGTTTCCATGGTGATGAGGATCACGATCCGAGGTCGGATCTTTCCCAAGGGGAGGGGAGATGATGCGGAGCATCCCACGTTCATCCCCATGTACACTCCAACTACTCTCCAAGCCCCAAGGATACATAAGATGAGACCTCGACTATACACCATTGGACACAAGGTGAAGTTTCTCCTCTCCAAACTTTCACTTTCCACATGTGAGACATGGCTACTACCTCAAACTTGTGTGCTATGCATGTCCAGGAACCAAGAGGAAGCCCATGGACCAGAAGGCGAGGACACCAAGCGCGAGGAACAAGAAGAAGGGCTACGGAAGAAGCTCCAGCCACCGGACGACCGGCCGGGACCGGACGTCCGACGCCTGAAGACCCACCGGACAACTGGCCCGGACCGGACGACCAGCGATCCTACACCCGAGCCAAATGAGCGGATGTCCGACAAGTCCCGGATGTCTGACACACTCCAGCGTTGATCTACCTCGATGCCCCCTTAATGGAGGTAAAACCCTACGTCCTGCTTGATTGTATTTGATGAGTATAGGGGTTACAAGAGTTGATCTACCTCGAGATCATAATGGCTAAACCCTAGCTGTCTATCCTATGATTATTATGATAGTCTCTACGGACTAAACCCCACAGTTTATATACACACCGGAGGGGCCTAGGGTTGTACAGAGTCGATTCGTAGAAGAAGGAAACTGATGCGGAGCATCCTACGGACATCACCAGGTCAAGAGTCCATTTGGTAGGTGACACGTGCGACATCTACTTCACATACACAAAGGTGAATCATCTCCTTTACACGTGTTCACTTGACCCTCTCGAGGATGGTATACTACTTGACACTCCTCCCGTGTGCATGCATAGGTATAGTCGGAGTTTCACAGATGTCGAGGAGGAGTGTGAGCACCAAGGAATGACTACACCATCGTAATGACGACGCCCGGATCATCCGGACCCCCTTCCGGATCATCCGGCCTTGCCTGCGTGCATGCTTCCGGGCCAAGGCCCATGTACATGTTTAACCCCCTCACTTACCCCTTCGCCCACTAGACTATAAATAGACCTCCTCCACCTCCTTTCTAGGGTCAGCAAAGTAGTAGCTCATTTAGAGATAGAGCTTTGCTCATCCATTACGGATCTACTCCACGAGAGGGACCGCGGCCCCTCATCGGAGAAGATCCACCTTGGATTCAAGACCCCTTCATGGGAAGATCCTCTCGTGGATTCAAGACCTCCTCACGGAGATGAACTTTACCTTGTATATTTCCCTTTGTTGTTCATATACCTTGTGGATCTTGTGTGTTTGATTGTCTAGTGGGTGTGTAATTGGACTTGTTCTTGAGTGTTTCCCCTTATGTTTTATCTCTGTTCTTCCCCCTGTTCTTTGTGTTCTTCGAGGGATCCCGCTCCTTTCGTGAAAGATCGACCGAATAGGGTTCCACCCTACATCATCTTGGTATCTAGAGCCACGTTGATCACGATTTCGGAGCCTCCCCATTGTGTTTCTAGCCTTCTTTTGCTTGATTTCGTCGTTAATCCGAAAATACCCACAAAAATAGCCCCCAATCTTTTTTGTGATTTGTGAGTTTTGATGATGTTTTGTTGATTTTGATCCATAGATTTGCTTGGTTTCAAGTGGATAGCATCTCCCCAAGTTTCCCCACCTTCCATCCACAAAATCTCCTCAATTTTGCCCCGAAAATCATCCATTTCCGCCCAAAAATTCGCCCCCGAGAGGAAATCCCGAGCAGTTTGATCTGCCCGGATCAGCCGGAAGTACTCCCGGATCATCCGAATCCACCCGCATCAGCTGGACCATCTCCCGGATGTCCGGACACCCCAGACCATGGAAATCCGGTTGACGAACTCGGATCATCCGGACCTACTCCCGAATGTCCGGGTAACCCTGAAACTAACAGGCCTGAATTCTTGTTTCGGCCATAACTAATTCATATGGACTCCGTTTTTGACGTTCTTTAGCTCGTTTTGAAGATCTTGACATCCCCCTCCCAACAAAAATACTACCATCAACATTTGACTCCATCAAATTTTTGGAACTTTGGCATCTTTGCCTAGGGCTTCCACCATATCATCGACATTACCACCATCGACTTCCGCAACCTAACCAATTGTGATCCATATAGCATTAGCGGTTGTTTGAGTTGTGATTTGAGTCTCCTAAGGTGTTTAGGCTACTTAGGGACGGTTGCTTCTTCATCAACCACCACTACCACCATAACTTACGCATAGGCTTGCCCACCATACACTTCCACCACCCCAACTTAACCCAAATTTGTTTGTGTTGTGAGTTGTGTCTCCTAAGGTGTTTCTGCTACTTAGGGACCGTGCTTCCAACACCGACACCATGTATAGTCCCCCACCTTACCCTCCATTTCCACATTGCCTATTCGCAAAACCCATCATTGCATTTCCACAATCCCATTGAGATTCCACCACCACCACCGCTTTTCCGCTACCACCATTTGACATTTGACATTTGAGATTTTGAGTTCTCGGTTTTTCCGTTTCCTAAGGTGTTTCGGCTACTCAGGGACAACTCTCCATCATCTTGGTATCTCCATCAAGATCTCCATCACTCATCATCGCCAAGGACGGTAACCTCCATATCATCTTGGTATCGTGGTATCCCTCCATTGTATATTCCCTTGCCATTGCATTGATAAACCCTAGCCCATTTTGTGTCACTTGCCTATCGAGACTAGCCATTTGATTATTGTCGGCAACGTTACTTGTGCACATTAGTGATCTACACCATCCATTGCATACATACCATATCTTATTGGTACCATCATATCATCTTGTGTGCCACAAGTTTGTTCCCGCATATACATTATTGCTATCTTGGTTTGTGCATTGTGGCCATATTAAAAATAATAATAATAAAAGAGCAAAGAAGCTTGTAAGCAAGTGCCATAGCATCATACCACATTGCATATAAGATTGTCATATCTGATCATCTTGGATCATACCACCAGAACATCATACATATATAGCATACTTGGGATAGAAGTTGATACATTTTGCATATCATAGGTTGTGCACAAGTGTCGTATCCGCCTATTGAGCAATCGTGCTAGCGTTTCTCTTGAGTTGTGCAACACGAGCGTTTTCCGTGGATTCCACATTTTGTGCTCATTCCTTGGTTGCACGGCCCCATTTATCTATCCGTGTGTGCGTTTCCGTGTACCATTCATTGCTATTGGTCTACTTGTTTCACTTGCGAATTTGTGAATCTCTTTCAACATTATTGACTCTTGCGAACATTTTGCATTAAATTTTTGTGCCACTATCCTCACCGAGCTACTCCATAAGCTTTAGTTTGTAGGTGTGAGTGAACAAGTCCGTCCGTTACCAATTCCACTATTCTTTCATCTCACATTGAGTGAAACGGGATACATCCTCAACTTTGGGAAAAGGTAACTTGGTATTGTTTATCTCATTTCCTACTCACCTCTACTCGAGTCTTGTGATGGATAGGCAAGGCATTTCACCTTTGGTCTACAACAACAACGACGAGTTCGATGCCACGAACAACAACTTCGACGCCAAGATGCAAGCTCAAATGGAGGAGATCAAATCCCTCATCAAGTCCTATAAGTGATCTCCCTCATCTTCGAGAAGACGCTCAAGAGCACATGCCTCCGAGCTACTATCTCCGGCAAGGTCACATCAACATCGACACCATCACCACCACGAGCGTGAAGGTCAAGATCTCAACACCAACAACCGCTCAATGACTTCATCATCTCCATTGGCATCTTCGCCAAGCGACTTCAAGGCATCTTTGCCTACGGACATACGACATCTTTGCCAACAAGCACCTCAAGACTACTCTCAAGAGAAGCTCCCCAAGCACAAGTCCGCGACTTCCACGAGCTAATACGACCTCGACACCAACCACAAGATTCCTTTCTATGGGACTCAAGAACCCGAGGAGTATCTCGAGTGGGAGCGCCTAATGGACGACTACCTCAAGCTACATCAAGTTCCTCCCGAAGATCAAGTGAAGTGTGCCACAACGAACTTCCACGACTACACATCGGCATGGTGGCTTCACACACCTTCGGAGAGCTACAACATGAGTTGGCCCAAGACGAAGAGAGATTTGCGGTGAGAGTTCGTGCCTCCAAGCTACACGGAACAACTTCACCACCAACTGGAGAACACCATCCAAGGATCGAAGTCCATCGACGAGTACTTCAAGGAGATGAAGATTGCCTTGCGACGAGCCGGCGTGGACGATCCCATTTTGATGAAGTTCCACTTCATGATGGGATTGCACAACGACATCTCCAAGACGATCTTCCTCGAGGCCAAAGCTTCTCCACCCCAAGCTCACATCGCGACGACCAAGCTCCATGATAACGAGCATGAGGCTAGTACCACCATGATGTCCAAGCCCGACGAGCTCCAAGACGATGCTCCCAAGTTCTACTTCATTGCCATCCCTCTTTGTGGCATTGATGATGCTGAGTCTACTTCGATTCTTTTTCAAGATGGTACGACTATGACTACGGAGCCATTTGAGGACCAAGCTTTGAAGGCGAACGACATGGTGACGAGCAAGGATGATGCTTCCATCTTTGGAGGCGAGAGTGATGATGTGCCATCTTCGGCCTTCATCCATGGCGACGGTGATGAGATGGTTGAGTATTTCACCTCGACCACGGCGACGCTTGATGACTTGACTGACTTGTGCCACCATATCGAGAGTGAGAGTGACTTCACCACTAGCCACATATATGACGAGTTGCCCCAATTCCCATGTGAGAGCCACAACCCCCACCACTTGAGTGAGATGAGTGACTCCACCATACGTGAGATTGAGTGCACCTATTTTGAGGGAGTGAGTGAACCACCACATAGAGAGAGTGAGGTAGTTGATTCGGCATGTGAGGCCACTTCGATTTCTAACGACTTAACCTCTACCTCTATTGTGTCTTCTCATTTGGTGCTAGGTCCCATATATGATGACGTGCCGATTCGCGACGACTACGTCCTACCTTTGGACAAGACGATGGCCATGGTGGAATATGATGCACCCCCTACATGGTTCCATCAAGTTGATGATGATGACCACCATTTGGTCTTTGCCACCTCACCTACACCACTTGAGTGGAATGAGAAAGGTAACATAGGTGAAGGTGATGCTCTAGTCCCACTAGTGGACATGCTTGACATTGATTGCTTGCATGATGTTGATCAACCTATTACCATGCTTCATGCTAGTGCGACTTCCCAATGCGATGATTTACCCATTTATGATGAGTTTTATGATTGCCATGTGGATTCTATTAGTTGTGATGCCATGTTGCATAGGATTTCTTGTGACAATTCTTTAGGTCACATCATGTTTGCCAATCCGCTTGACTTGTCATATGCTATGCATGAGATCAATCATATGTCATATTTGCAATATCTTCATAGTGACTATGCATATGCTACTAAAATTAATCCAATTTGCACATATGGCAAAGATGAAAAGCCCATGGTTATTGGAATTTGTTTTTCTTGTTATGATATTGATATGCTCCCTTTGCATCATTTATCGCATATGCCATGCCATGACCACCTAGCTTCGGATATGCATTGTTTTGGATGTTGTCCATTTTCTCCATATGATGTTTCCAATTTTGCTCATGAGGAGACCCCCATAGTTTCCTCATACATTTTAGGAGATTTTGATTCATCCCATTCATTGCATGATCCCAATACTTGTGTGCACCATATGTTTCCCATGAATAACCATGCTATTGTTGGGCCACATACTTGCATGCTCAATTTGTGTCCCCATCATGCTATACACAATAAATATTCTTTCATGATGGATGACATGTTCTTATACCATGCATCAAATTTCTTTGAGCAATGCTTACCTTGTGCTAACTCACACATGCACATACACATCATGATGGATGATGTGTACATTTACCACACACACAATTTCTTTGGTTTGTGTTTCTTTTGTGTAGGTACCCATGAATACTTGTCAACCTCACAATCCCATGAGTTGACAAAACGAGATCTAGAGAGCAATGATGACTTGGGATCCCATGGATTGTCTTTCCCACCGCTCTTTTCGCGCAAAGACTTCGCGCATTTCTTCTACATGGCCCTCCCTTGGCTATGGGTTGTTATCCATTATATATTATATGCCCATCTTGCCATGTTCACTTTGCATGATGTGCTTAGTACTATGCCTTTTCCATGCATTTTTGACGCATGCTTTTGCATTACACATGATGATTGATTCTAGTACTTGTATGTGTATTTGCAAGCTTGGTAGAGATATTGCTTGCTATTGCCATGTTTTCTTTGTGCCCCATGCCTATGATGATACTATGATCTTGCTTTGTGTTCGTGCTTGCGATATGTCATGTGCATTGCCTATGCCTATTATTTGCTCACATGGCATTATTGCCATGATTTCCTCTAGTATGTTGCATCTTCGCACTACTAGCTTGCATGACTTGATTACTATGATTGCTTGCCTTGTTGCATCATCGATGATTCATACTTGCTCATCTCATGTAGTTGATGACAACCATCTACATGTTTTGCACATGATTGTTATTGCTTCTTGTCATATATATCCATATGTTGCCTCTCTCATGCTAGATGATTTGCCATGTATTGAGTGCAACTATGCCTTTAGTCTTGATAATGAGTTTGCCCCCATAGCATTCTCACATATATGTGGAGATTTTGACATATTTCTTGCGAAGCATGCTTGTCTTACCTCTTTGCACCATATACTTAGTGACATGAATATTGCCATTGTTGCATCATATTATTCATGCACTTGTGCTTCTAATGGTTATGTGCAAGAGAAGAGAACCATCATGATGGATGATGTGTTTATCTCCATGCACATACATTCTTTGTTTTGTTGTGTGCATGTGTAGGATCCTTGGACTTTGTGTCAACTTCCACATCACGCGAGTTGACCATTCGAGCTCTTGAGAGCGAACCACCTTCTACCACGACGATTCTACATCGCACTTGCTTGTACTTCGGCATTGTGAAGGACGCACAAGGACACACCTTCAAGGTGACATCTTTCATGAGCATGGATATTATGGATCATACTACTTGTGTTGCTTTCACCATGAGACTTATTGTTCATTTTGGACCACTTGATTGCACACATGTTAGATATCTTGCTTCGACTTGTCATTTTCACCATTCCATGCATCACGATATATATGCCTTGTGTGTTGCATCCAATTCTTGGATTACTTGCTCCTATCATATGTTTGGTTGCAACAATGTCACTTCTTCACATATGCCATGTCCCATTGCTTGTCACATGATTGACTTGATTGCCTCACACATGATGAACAATTGCTCTTTCTATTGTGTTGAGTGCCATACTATCTTCACTACACCCTATGCACATTATGTTTGGATTGTCTTGCACTTGTCCCATGTGTTTAGACACTTCATTTTATTTGGTGTTGTGAATTTTTCCTATGCCTACCATAGACCATTTGTCGAGTGCTTTATGCATGATTGCTATGACCATGAGGTAGATGCCTATTCTCTTCTCACACACATTTGCATCACTACCTCACATTTACATGCTTGTTTCCATGATGACCTTCATTATGCTCAATTTTTGTGCTTACATGCCATGTCACAATCCTTTGTCACACCATATGCTATGCTTGATGACGACACTTGTTGGGTGACTCACCTCTTGAATGCTTGGTTTTGCACTAACGCTAACCACATTTGTTTTTCCAAGTGTTTGTTGTTCTTGCTCCTTTTAAAGGAATCACTAGACGGTGCGACATTGGAGAGTGCCCATTTCGAGCTTCAAGTTGACAAGTACTTGGTGAGCGTCCACTCCTACACAGCGACGCCATCCCTTTCCCATGGTGATTTGGATTTTGATCCGAGGTCGGATCTTTCCCAAGGGGGAGGGGATGATGCGGAGCATCCTACGGACATCACCATGTCAAGAGTCCATTTGGCAAGTGACACGTGTGACATCTACTTCACATACACAAAGGTGAATCATCACCTTTACACGTGTTCACTTGACCTTCTCGAGGATGGTATACTACTTGACACTCCTCCCATGTGCATGCATAGGTATTGTGGGAGCTTCACGGATGTCGAGGAGGAGTGCGAACGCTAAGGAACGACTACACCATCTGCGAGGGAGGCATGGAAGAGAAGACGGAAGAAAGGAGAAGAAGAAGATGGAGCAGCTGCAGGAGCCAGGGTAGACATCCGGACCGCCGTCCGGATCATCCGGGCTCAGCCGGATCATTCGGGTCCCCCTTCGGATCATCCGGGTAATTGCGTCCGAAGACACCCGAAGCTTGTAGAATCTCCACGGCGGAGCCGGATCATCCGGACGACGCCCGGATCATCCGGACCCCCTTCCGGATCATCCGGCCTTGCCTGCGTGCATGCTTCCGGGCCAAGGCCCATGTACCTGTTTAACCCCCTCACTTACCCCTTCGCCCACTAGACTATAAATAGACCTCCTCCACCTCCTTTCTAGGGTCAGCAAAGTAGTAGCTCATTTAGAGATAGAGCTTTGCTCATCCATTACGGATCTACTCCACGAGAGGGACCGCGGCCCCTCATCGGAGAAGATCCACCTTGGATTCAAGACCCCTTCATGGGAAGATCCTCTCGTGGATTCAAGACCTCCTCACGGAGATGAACTTTACCTTGTATCTTTCCCTTTGTTGTTCATGTACCTTGTGGATCTTGTGTGTTTGACTGTCTAGTGGATGTGTGATTGGACTTGTTCTTGAGTGTTTCCACTTGTGTTTTCTCTCTGTTCTTCCGCGTGTTCTTCGTGTTCTTCGAGGGATCCCGCTCCTTTCGTGAAAGATCGGTCGAATAGGGTTCCACCCTACATCAGAAAGACTACATCCGGACACCAAACTTGCCGTCCACACATACAGGAGTCCTACGCGGACACGGGGAATAGTCTTCTGCTTTATCTTCACGGCCCATCAGTCTGGCTCATATCGAATAGGCCGGACACCTCAGGACCCCCAAATCCAGGACTCCCTTAGTAGCCCCCGAACTTGCCCCCTCAGTAGCCCCCGAACTTGCCTTCAATGATGATGTAGTATCTGGCTTACGTCTTGGGCTTTGCAAGGCGGGTTCTTCACCATACTCCGGATTGGTGACAGTCCGGCTTTGACCTCCATGTTCTGCCTTTATGATTCCTACCTGTTGTTGCCTTGATTTTCACGTGCCGGGCGAATGCGAACGGTCCATAATTTTTACAAATAACCCCCTTATCACACGTGGGTGGCATCTATATAAGGAGGTTAGATCCCCCAAATGCCATCCCACATCACGCAAATAGCATCAGAGCATGATACATCTCCAACGTATCTACAATTTATGAAGTATTCGTGCCAATATATTATCATTCTTATATGTTTTACAATCATTGTATAGCAACTTTATATCATTTTTTGGGGACTAACCTATTGACCCAGTGCCCAGTGCCAGTTGTTGTTTTTTGCTTGTCTTTTACATCGCAGGAAATCAATATCAAACGGATTCCAAACACGGTGAAACTTTTTGTGGATTTTTTATGGGCCAGAAGACTCCCGATGGGCCAAAGCAGCACCTGGGGGTGCCCCGAGGGGGGCACAACCCACCAGGGCGCGCCAGGGCCCCCTGTCGCGCCCAGGTGGGTGGTGCCCACCTTGGTGGCCTCCCGTACCCCTTCTTTGCACTATAAATTCCCGAATATTCCGAAACCCTTCGGGGTTTAACCTAGCTCAGAAATTCCGCCGACGCAGGGCTCCGTAGCCACCAAAAACCAATCTAGACCCGTTTCGGCACCCTGCCGGAGGGAGGAATCATCTCCGGTGGCCATCTTCATCATCCCGACGGCCACCATGATGATGAGGGAGTAGTCCACCCTCGGGGATGAGGGTTTGTACCAGTAGCTTTGTGTTTGATCTCTCTCTCTCTCGTGTTCTTGAGATGTCATGATCTTGATGTATCGCGGGCTTTGTTAATATAGTCAGATCATATGGTGTTTTCCCCTCTCTATCTTGTTAAGATGAGTTGAGTTTTTCCCTTTGAGATCTCATTGTCATCAGATTGAATACTTTTATGGATTTGATAACACTTGATATATGTCTTGCAATTGAATACTCGTGGTGACAATGGGGTATCTTATTGATTCACTTGATATATGTTTTGGCACTCAACTTGTGGATTCCTGCGGTGATATTGGGGTAATCTATGCATAGGGGTTGATGCACGTTCTTGTCCTTGTTTCTCCGGTAGAAATCTTGGGGCACTATTGTAGTTCTTTGTGTGGATTGAGTATTAAGAATATGAATATGCTTTGGTGTTATTCTAATACGAACTCTATGATAGATCGAACGGAAAAAATGGCTTTGCATTATTTTAGTACGAACTCTTGAATAGATCGAACGGAAAGAATAGCTTTGAGGTGGTTTAGTACCCTACAAACAATTACTATGTTTTGTTCTCCGCTAATAGAAACTCGGGACTGATTCTTCATTACACTTTGAGGGATAATCATATGATCCAACTATGTTAGCAGTGTTGAGAGATTGCACTAGCGAAAGTACGAACCCTAGGCCTTGTTTTTAAGCATTGCAATACCGTTTTTGTGCCCGTTTACTATTTGCTACCTTTTGTTTATATTTATTCAGATTATAAAAATATATTTCTACCATCAATATTACACTTTTATCACCATCTCTTCGCCGAACTAGTGCACCTATACAATTTGCCATTGTATTGGGTATGTTGGGGACACAAGAGATTGCTTGTATTTGGTTGCAGGGTCGTTTGAGAGAGACCATCTACATCCTACACCTCTCATGGATTGATAAATCTTAGGTCATCCACTTGAGATAAAATTGCTACTGTCCTACAAAATTCTGCACTTGGAGGCCCAACACGTGTCTACAAGAATAAAGTTGTGTAGTAGACATCAGAGCAAACCACGAAACACTTCAAAGCATGGCGAGCGCTCCTAGCTCTTCCTCGCACCCACATGGCCCTCAAGAGGGTGATTGGAGAAGTTGCTCAGTGTCTCACCTCCAGCTGAATCGACTTCAGACCCAAGGATATCTCCCTCTCACAGATCTAGTCCCTGTGCGAGCGGGATTGGCCTCGATTGGCAATGATGTGCTAGCAGATAATTTTCCCAACCCCAACAAGGAGGAGAGGGTGTGCTTCGTCTCGTTTCTCATGCGAGGCTTAGGATTTCTGATCCACCCCTTTCTCAGAGGTCTACTAGAATCCTACAGGATCCAACTGCACAACCTCACGCCAGGTTCTATCCTGCACATCTCGGGTTTTGTCGCTCTCTATGAACTATTTTTGGGCTGCGAGGCTCATTTTGAACTATGGAGAAAGTTCTTTTGCCTCGTCTCTCGTCATCGAGGGGGTTCCATATTTGAAGTGGTCGGCGCCGAATTATGGCGCATAGCCGGATCAGGTATCCCAAGAATGTTCTTTGGAATGGTTTTATATTGAAGACGTTCCCCTTCCGGACCCAGTTCGGCGTGGAATCCCTGAATTTTCCAGTGCTCCTTTGAAGAAGCGCCTCAATTGGCGCCCTCGGAGTCCCAAAGAAGAAGACAGTGCGGAAGTGAAGAGGTTGGTCAGCAAGGTCAGATTACTTGCTCATTCCGAAATTTTGATAATCGAAGTCATGGCCATTGCGATAAAGTGATGTATCCAGCCCCTCCAGTCCAGAGTGACCCCTTTATGGTGTTATAACGGAGATGACGACGTGTCCCGTTATAGGCGCAAGGGCCCGGATACCCCAACCGAACTAGCCATCATCCTGTCCGATCTTTATAAGGGGGAGAAAGAAGACTTCCTCCATTTAAATTGCCGGGAAGGTTTCTCCATGTATAACCCCATCGAATGGGTAAGTTTTTGATTATCAACATTGTTCTATCTCATTATCGAGGTATGCTAATCAAATTATTCTGGTTGTCTTAAAGCAGACATGGAGGAAGGTGATCAAAAATATTCACTGCCCCTCCCCACAGCCAGAAGATTATGCTCGCCATGAAGACCCCGGGTTCTGTGAGGATCCGGATATATTCATAGAGTTTGATGATGGAATCTTTTATCAAGCGAGCCTTGACGGCTCGGAGGTGGCTATTATGGCCGACTACCCACACCCTTTCCCTTTCTCCATTGTAAGTACTCAGAAAACTTCCTCAGAAAAGGAGTCCCTACTTGCCTCTCACATCACACTGCATTGTGATTTATAGGATCGGCACTCATCAAGCCGCACTCCATCGAGAGCAGCCTCTAGGAGGGCAGCATCTATGCAGGGCAAGCATTCAAAACGAAAGGAAACCGGGAGCGTTGTCGAGCCTCCTCCCTCTTCAAAGAGGTATGTCCTTTGGCATGTGCCTAGGCATGAGATCAGATTGTTATATTTCTCCTCCTATCTTATTTTAGGAGGGGCACATGGCAAACCATGTCCAAACGCCCTGCTAGCCGAGCATCAGCTAATCCGACTTCGGGCTCGTCAACTAGGACGAGAGCTAATACGGAAACAGTGCCTGAACAACCCCCTCATGAGGATTTGGATGACGTGTCCGTCATGAATTTCGAGGTGGGGAGCATGATGAATCATCGACGACTAAAAGAGATTATGCGCGCTCCAATTTTTCCTGAGCGGGAATTTACTGCGCTCAGCACCGTGGATGCATATATCCGAGCCGCCCGAGAGGGGCTTGCTGGAGCTGCTCACTTGTTCTCAAAAGACATGCAGGTAATGGTTTGTGTAATTTCGTAATAGATATATACCCATAGCCCCCAAGACTTGAAGCGGTTTAGCCCAACCGATTTAAGAATCGTTATGTCCGCAGGTTCTGAAAGAGAAGAACAATGCGTTGTCCTAGGAGCTTCAAACAAGCCAGACAAAGCTAAATGTCGCCACCACAAAGCTGGAGGAGATGAAGAAAGCCGCGATGACCACTGAGCAAAAGAACAAGCTGGAGGAGGAAAAGGATAAGCAAGCCGAAGAGATAAAGAACTTAAAGGCTCAGTTATCGGACGCACAAAAAGAGAATAAAAAACTGAAAGGTAGCATATGCGGTATGACTTTTGAATCATCCGAGGGACTCATATTATCCCGTAATTCAGAGTTTTATAATGCTTATTCTTGCAGGTCTGTTAATCGGGCATCCTAAAGAGGAGGTATCGGGTTCCAAGGCAACGTGCTAAAAGAGTTGTCCGTAGTGCATGAGCGGGCCCGGAAAGCCATGAAGAGTATGGTCAAAGCCTTATGGCCATCCGATGCCCCTCGAGAAAGTTCGGAGGGGTTGGCGAACCTGTTCAAAGGTGCCCGGCGCCGTTTTGAGCTATGGGAGGTCTCAGCATGCCGGGAAGGTGCGTGGGAGGCATGGGCGATGGTGAAAACATGCTACACCAAGATTAATCCGAATCATATGGCCCGAGTTGGACCTCAAGGACCAGACGGAAAGGAGATTCTCGTGAACTTGGTGTATGACCAAGTGATGATAGCTGCGCAATATTCGCAAGAAGACTGTAGTTTAGATAGTCTTATAGATTACATAGATAAAGAGTAGGCATTCGATTCGATGTATCAATGTACTTTATCATCGAGCTTAGCTCCAACCGAACTTGGTGAAATTTGTCATCGCGGGCCTTCGGCTTCAACCTCCGAACCAAGAAGTTGGAGTGTTTCCGGATACCATGTTGGAATGTGATAAACATTCATTATGTCCGGAAACCAGGCAATCCGGTCATAGTGCTCAAACAGACAAAATTTGTTCGGGGAGTTATGTTATATTACTATTTAATGTAAGAAACATCTTCCAGGGAGAATAGTTTTGTTAAGGGTTCCTTTCCTTGGGTCGGCATGCTTGATTATGCATGTCTAGGCTTTGATCCAAAAGATAGGACTACGGGTAGCCTATCCTCTAGTTGTTAGAATAAACGTACATAATCTGTCGTTGCTTGCCGACCAACTATTCCCTTAAGAATGCTAGCTTTCGGCTTCACCCGTCTGAGGTACAGATCTGGATTACCCAGTTGTAACAATCACAAAGGTACTCCCTTTACACCCTAGCCGAACAATCGGGAACAGAGGGTGCAAACACAGGAGCGAGGCAACCCAGCTTGGCAAAAACTTAAGTCATAGAGGTGCATATAATGGCAAAAGATGTATAGAACAAACGATGTAGACAATGCAAGCAACAAGCTTGTAGTAATAAGCTTCGTCAAAGAAGCCCCCAGTTATAGTGGGGTGTATACATTTAAGGATGTGTACCCCTAACAGTTCGGTAGATCCGAACATACCCTGGAAAAAGGAAAAAATAAAAAAGGAGAGGAGAAAAAAGAAACCTAGTCAGAGAATAGAAAAGGATGTGACCGAACTATCCGTAGAATCGTCGGAGCCGACAACGTTCCATGGATTCGGCTCAAGGTGATTGTCTGATGCATTTTGAAGGTGATAGGCTCCTCCTGTGAGAACTTCATCTATGATGAAGGGGCCCTACCATCTTGGTTTGAGCTTATCCTTCTTCTTCTCTGGGAGGCACAAGACGAGTTCGCCAATGTTATAAGTCTTGGCCCGCACTTCTCTACTTTGGTATCGCCTGGCTTGTTGTTGATAAAATGTGGAGCGGGCTCGTGCAACATCACGCTCCTCTTCAAGGCCATCTAGGTCATCCTGCCGATCGAGCTCGGCCTCTCGCTCTTCATACATGCGCACTCGAGGTGAGTCATGAATAATGTCGCAAGGCAAGACAGCTTTTGCACCGTACACCATGAAGAAAAGGTGTGTATTGGTAGTTCGATTAGGCGTAGTCACAGCCCCCAGAGCATGGAATCGAGTTCCCCGACCCAGTGCTTATCCGACTCCCATAGGGAGCGCACCAGTCTGTGTTTAATGCCGCTCATTATCAGGCCATTGGCCCGTTTAACTTGACCGTTTGTTTGAGGGTGGTAGACGGATGCATAGTCGAGTTTAATGCCCAAGTTAGCTGATGTCTACTACACAACTTTCTTCTTGTAGACGTTGTTGGGCCTCCAAGTGCAGAGGTTTGTAGGACAGTAGCAAATTTCCCTCAAGTGGATGACCTAAGGTTTATCAATTCGTGGGAGGTGTAGGATAAGATGGTCTCTCTCAAGCAACCCTGCAACCAAATAACAAAGAGTCTCTTGTGTCCCCAACACACCCAATACAATGGTAAATTGTATAGGTGCACTAGTTCGGCGAAGAGATGGTGATACAAGTGCAATATGGATGGTAGATATAGGTTTTTTTAACCTGAAAATATAAAACAGCAAGGTAGGAAATGGTAAAAGTGAGCGAAAACGGTATTGCAATGCGTTGAAACAAGGCCTATGGTTCATACTTTCACTAGTGCAAGTTCTCTCAACAATAATAACATAATTGGATCATATAACTATCCCTCAACATGCAACAAAAAGTCACTCCAAAGTCACTAATAGTAGAGAACAAACGAAGAGGTTATTGTAGGGCACGAAACCACCTCAAAGTTATCCTTTCTGATCGATCTATTCAAGAGTCTGTAGTAAAATAACACGAAGCTATTCTTTTCGTTCAATCTATCCTAGAGTTCGTACTAGAATAACACCTTAAGACACAAATCAACCAAAACCCTAATGTCAACTAGATACTCCAGTGTCACCTCAAGTATCCGTGGGCATGATTATACGATATGCATCACACAATCTCAGATTCATCTATTCAACCAACACAAAGAACTTCAAAGAGTGCCCCAAATTTTCTACCGGAGAGTCAAGACAAAAACGTGTGCCAACCCCTATGCATAAGTTCACGAGGTCACAGAACTCGCAAGTTGATCATCAAAACATACATCAAGTGGATCACGTGATATCCCATTGTCACCACAGATAAGCACATGCAAGACATACATCAAGTGTTCTCAAATCCTTAAAGACGCAATCCGATAAGATAACTTCAAAGGGAAAACTCAATCCATTAAAAGAGAGTAGAGGGGGAGAAACATCATAAGATCCAACTATAATAGCAAAGCTCGCGATACATCAAGATTGTGCCGAATCAAGAACACGAGAGAGAGAGAGAGATCAAACACATGGCTACTGGTACATACCCTCAGCCCCGAGGGTGAACTACTCCCTCCTCGTCATGGAGAGCGCCGGGATGATGTAGATAGCCACAGGAGAGGGATTCCCCCTCCGGCAGGGTGCTAGAATGGGTCTAGATTGGTTTTCGGTCGCTACACAGGCTTGCGGTGGCGGAACTCCCGATCTAGGTTTCTTTCTGGAAGTTTGGGGTTATATAAGAGGTGTTGGAGTCGGGAACAAGTCAGGGGGGTCCCCGAGGCGGCCACGAGGTAGGGGGGCGCGCCCAGGGGGGTAGGGCGCGCCCCCAGCCTCGTGGTGGCCTCGGGACTCTTCTGGCCTATCTCCGGTACTCCGTGTGCTTCTTCTGGTCCAAAAATGATCTTCGTGAAATTTCAGGTCAATTGGACTCCGTTTGGTTTTCCTTTTCTGCGATACTCAAAAACAACGAGAAAACAGAAACTGGCACTGGGCTCTAGGTTAATAGGTTAGTCCCAAAAATCATATAAAATAGCATATAAATGCATATAAAACATCCAAGGTTGATAATATAATAGCATGGAACAATCAAAAATTATAGATACGTTGGAGACGTATCAAGCACCCCCAAGCTTAATTCTTGCCTGTCCTCGAGTAGGTAAATGATAAAAATAGAATTTTTGATGTAGAATGCTACCTAACATATTTATCCATGTAATCCTCTTTATTGTGGCATGAATGTTCAGATCTGAAAGATTCAAGATAAAATTTTAATATTGACATGAAAATAATAATACTTCAAGCATACTAACTAAGCAATCATGTCTTCTCAAAATAACATGGACAAAGAAAGCTTATCCCTACAAAATCATATAGTTTGGCTATGCTTCATTTTCGTCACACAAAAATGCTCTCATCATGCACAACCCCGATGACAAGCCAAGCAATTGTTTCATACTTTAGTAATATCAAACTTTTTCAACTTTCACGCAATACATGAGCGTGAGCCATGGACATAGTAGTATGGGTGGAATAGAATATGATAATGGAGGTTGTGTGGAGAAGAAAAAAAAAGAGAAAGTCTCACATTGACGCGGCTAATCAACGGGCTATGGAGATGCCCATCAATTGATGTCAATGTAAGGAGTAGGGATTGCCATGCAACGGATGCACTAGAGCTATAAATGTATGAAAGCTCAACAAAAGAAACTAAGTGGGTGTGCATCCAACTTGCTTGCTCATGAAGACCTAGGGCATTTGGGGAAGCCCATTGTTGGAATATACAAGCCAAGTTCTATGATGAAAAATTCCCACTAGTATATGAAAGTGAAAATATAAGAGACTCTCTATCATGAAGATCATGGTGCTACTTTGAAGCACAAGTGTGGAAAAAGGATAGTAGCATTGTCCCTTTTATTTATTTTATTTATTTTTTTTGCATTTTTTTCTTTTTTTCTTTTTTCGGGACAACGCTCTATTAATGATGATCATCACACTTCTATTTTTTTACAACTCAATGATTACAACTCGATACTAGAACAAAGTATGACTCTATATGAATGCCTCCGGCGGTGTACTGGGATGGGCAATGAATTAATAGTGACATGTATGATAAATTATGCATGGTGGCCTTGCCACAAATACGATGTCAACTACATGATCATGCAAGGCAATATGACAATGATGATGTGTGTCATGATGAACGGAACGGTGGAAAGTTTCATGGCAATATATCTCGGAATGGCTATGGAAATGCCATAATAGGTAGGTATGGTGGCTGTTTTGAGGAAGATATAAGGAGGTTTATGTGTGACAGAGCGTATCATATCACGGGGTTTGGATGCACCAGCGAAGTTTGCACCAACTCTCGAGGTAAGAAAGGGCAATGCACGGTACCGAAGAGGCTAGCAATGATGGAAGGGTGAGAGTGCGTATAATCCATGGACTCAACATTAGTCATAAAGAACTCAAATACTTATTGCAAAAATCTACAAGTCATCAAAAACCAAGCACTACGCGCATGCTCCTAGGGGGATATATTGGTAGGAAAAGACCATCGCTCGTCCCCGGCCGCCACTCATAAGGAAGGCAATCAAAGAAACACCTCATGCTTCAAATTTGTCACACAACGGTTACCATACGTGCATGCTACAGGACTGGCAGACCTCAATACAAGTATTTCTCAAATTCACAATTACTCAACTAGCACGAATCTAATATCACCATCTTCATATCTCAAAACAATCATCAAGTATCAAACTTCTCATAGTATTCAATGCACTCTATATGAAAGTTTTTATTATACCCATCTTGGATGCCCATCATATTAGGACTAGTTTCATAACCAAAGAAAACTACCATGCTGTTCTAAAGACTCTCAAAATAATATAAGTGAAGCACGAGAGTTCATCTATTTCTATAAAATAAAACCACCACCGTTCTCTAGAAGGATAAAAGTGAAGCACTAGAGCAAATGACAAACTACTCCGAAAGATATAAGCGAAGCACAATGAGTAGTTGAATAATTATGTAACTATGTGAAGACTCTCTAACATTTAATAATTCCAGATCTTAGTATTTTATTAAAACATAAAGCAAAACAAAAGAAAATAAAATGACGCTCCAAGCAAAACACATATCATGTGGTGAATAAAAATATAGCTACAAGTAAAGTTACTGATGCATGAAGACGAAAGAGGGGATGCCATCTGGGGCATCCCCAAGCTTAGGCTCTTGGTTGTCCTTGAATATTACCTTGGGGTGCCTTGGGAATCCCCAAGCTTAGGCTCTTTCCACTCCTTATTCCATAGTCCATCGAATCTTTACCCCAAACTTGAAAACTTCACAACACAAAACCTAACAGAAAACTCATAAGCTCTGTTAGTATAAGAAAATAGATCACCACTTAGGTACTGTTGTGAACTCATTCTAAATTCATATTGGTGTAATATCTACTGTATTAAAACTTCTCTATGGTTCATACCCTCCGCTACTACTCATAGATTCATCAAAATAAGCAAACAACACATCGAAAACAGAATCTGTCAAAAACAGAACAGTCTGTAGTAATCTGTACCAAACGTATACTTATGGAACTCATAAAATTCTGAAATAAATTGGTGGACCTGAGGAATTTTTCTATTAATCATCTGAAATAATAATCAACCTAATCGCACTCTCCAGTAAAAAATGGCAGCTAATCTCGTGAGCGCAAAATTTTCTGTTTTTACAGCAAGATCACAAAGACTTCACCCAAGTCTTCCCAAAGGTTCTACTTGGCACAAACACTAATTAAAACATAAAACCACATCTAAACAGAGGCTAGATGAATTATTTATTACTAAACAGGAGCAAAAAGCAAAGAACAAAAATAAAATTGGGTTTCCTCCCAACAAGCGCTATCGTTTAACACCCCTAGCTAGGCATGATGATTTAAATGATGCTCACATAAAAGATAAAAATTGAAACATGAAGAGAGAATCATGAATAATATGACTAGCACATTTAAGTCTAACCCACTTCCTATGCATAGGGATTTGTGAGAAAACAACTCGTGAGAACAAGAATCAACTTGCATAGGAAGGTAAAACAAGCAAATCTTCAAGATTTTCAACACATAGAGAGGAAACTTGATATTATTGCAATTCCTACAAGCATATGTTCCTCCCTCATAATAATTTTCAGTAGCATCATGAATGAATTCAAAAATATAACCATCACATAAAGCATTCTTTTCATGATCTACATGCATAGAAAATTTACTACTCTCCACATAAACAAGATTCTTCTCAATCGGAATAGTGGGAGCATCATAAGAAACTCGAATACTATAAATTGTTTCCACATTGAAAGAATAAAATTCATAAAAAGGGTAATCATAATCATGACAAGTTTTATAAATATAATCATCACTACTGTTTATAGCATAAGTATCATCACAATAATTATCATAAATAGCAACTTTGTTCTCATCATAATCGATTGAAACCTCTTCCAAGATAGTGGAATCATTACTAAATAAAGTCATGACCTCTCCAAATCCACTTTCATAATTGTCACAATAAGATTCAACACCCTCCAAAATAATGGGATCATTACTTACTAAAGTTGACACTCTTCCAAACCCACTTTCATCAATATAATCATCATAAATAGGAGGCATGCTATCATCATAATAAATTTGCATATCAAATCTTGGGAGGTTAAAAATATCATCTTCATAAAACATATCATCCCCAAGCTTGGGACAAACATTAATTGCAGAAAATAAATTCCCAAACATGTCATTTTCATCAAACATAGCATCCCCAAGCTTGGGCCTTTTCATATCATAAGCATAATCACTCTCATCATTGATACTATGGATATCACTGATACGTCTCCATCGTATCTATAATTTTTGATTGTTCCATGCCAATATTATACAACTTTCATATACTTTTGGCAACATTTTATACTATTTTTGGGACTAACATATTGATCCAGTGCCCAGTGCCAGTTCCTGTTTGTTGCATGTTTTTTGTTTCGCAGTAAATCCATATCAAACGGAGTCCAAACGGGATGAAAACTGATGGAGATTTTTTTGGAATATATGTGATTTTTGGGAAGAAGAATCAACGCGAGACGATGCCCGAGGGGGCCACGAGGCAGGGGGCACGCCCCAGGGGGTCAGGCGTGCCCTGG
Source organism: Triticum urartu (assembly GCF_003073215.2). Classification (NCBI taxonomy): domain Eukaryota; kingdom Viridiplantae; phylum Streptophyta; class Magnoliopsida; order Poales; family Poaceae; genus Triticum; species Triticum urartu. The sequence goes on along the minus strand of NC_053026.1, from coordinate 202,525,017 downwards.
GCCCTCGTGGCTGATACGTCCATTTTGCATCATGCTTTTATATCAATATTTATTGCATTATGGGCTGTTATTTTACATTATGTCACAATACTTATGGCTATTCTCTCTTATTTTACAAGGTTTACATAAGGAGGGAGAATGCCGGCAGCTGGAATTCTGGGCTGGAAAAGGAGCAAATATTAGAAACCTATTCTGCACAACTCCAAAAGTCATGAAACTCCACGGAACACCTTATAATAAATAATGAAAAATTCTCGCCAAAGATGAAGACCAGGGGGCCCACACCCTTCTCACGAGGGTGGGGGCGCCCCCCCTAGGGCGTGCCCCCTGCCTCGTGGGCCCCCTGGTGGCTCTCCGATGACCATCTTCTCCTATATGAAGTCTTTCATCGAGAAAAAAAATAAGAAGCAACCTTTCGGGACGAAACTGCGCCGCCACGAGGCGGAACCTTGGCGGATCCAATCTAGAGCTCCGGCAGAGCTGTTTTGCCGGGGAAACTTCCCCCCCGAAGGGGGAAATCATCGCCATCGTCATCACCAACGCTCCTCTGATCGGGAGAGGGCAATCTCCATCAACATCTTCATCAGCACAATCTCATCTCAAAACCCTAGTTCATCTCTTGTATCTGATTCTTGTCTTCAAGTCCGAGATTGGTGCTAGTAGGTTGCTAGTAGTGTTAATTACACCTTGTAGTTGATGCTAGTTGGTTTAATTGGTGGAAGATCATATGTTCAGATCCTTTATGCATATTAATACCCCTCTGATTATGAACATGTTTATGCTTTGTGAGTATTTATGTTTGTTCCTGAGGATAGGGGAGAAGTCTTGCTATTAGTAGTCATGTGAATTTGGTATTCGTTTGATATTTTGATGAGATGTATGTTGTCTAGCCTCTAGTGGTGTTATGTGAACGTCGACTACATAACACTTCACCATTATTTGGGCCTAAAGGAAGGCATTGGGAAGTAATAAGTAGATGATGGGTTGCAAGAGTGACAGAAGCTTAAACCCTAGTTTATGTGTTGCTTCGTAAGGGGATGATTTGGATCCATATGTTTCATGCTATGGTTAGGTTTACCTTAATACTTTTGTTGTGGTTGCGGATGCTTGCAATAGAGGTTAATCATAAGTGGGATGCTTGTTCAAGTAAGAACAACACCCAAGCACCGGTCCACCCACATATCAAATTATCAAAGTACCGAACGTGAATCATATGAACGTGATGGAAACTAGCTTGACGATATTCCCATGTGTCCTCGGGAGCGCTTTTCCTTATATAAGAGTTTGTCCAGGCTTGTCCTTTGCTAAAAAAAGGATTGGGCCAACTTGCTGCACTTTATTTACTTTTGTTACTTGTTGCTCGTTACAAATTATCTCATTAAAAAACTCTCTATTGCCACTTATTTCAGTACTTGCAGAGAATACCTTGCTGAAAACTGTTTATCATTTCCTTCTGCTCCTCGTTGGGTTCGACACTCTTACTTATCGAAAGGACTACGATAGATCCCCTATACTTGTGGGTCATCAAGACTCTTTTCTGGCGCCGTTGCCAGGGAGTGAAGCGCCTTTGGTAGGTGGAATTTGGTAAGGAAAAATTTATATAGTGTGCTGAAATTTACTGTCACTTGTTACTATGGAAAGTGATCCTCTGAGGGGCTTGTTCGGGGTATCTTCACCCCGACCAATAGAGCAAAGAGTTGCTCCTCAACCTACTAAACCTACTGAAAATGAAATTCCTTACGAGTATCCTTCGAGTATAATAGAAAAACTGCTAGCTAATCCTTTTACAGGAGATGGAACAAAGCATCCTGATGAACACCTAATATATGTGGATGAAGTTTGTGGATTATTTAAGCTTGCAGGTATTCCCGATGATGTTGCTAAGAAGAAGGTCTTCCCTTTATCTTTGAAGGGAGACACATTGACATGGTATAGGCTATGTGATGATATGGGATCATGGAACTATAGAAGATTGAGATTGGAATTTCATCAAAAGTATTACCCTATGCATCTTGTTCATCATGATCGCAATTATATATATAATTTTTGGCCTCGCGAAGGAGAAAGCATCGCTCAAGCTTGGGGGAGGCTTAAATCAATGTTATATTCATGCCCCAATCATGAGCTTCCAAGAGAAACAATTATTCAAAAAATTTATGCTCGGCTTTCTGATAACAATCGCACCATGCTTGATACTTCTTGTGCTGGCTCTTTTATGATGAAGACTATTGAATTCAAATGGGATTTATTGGATAGAATTAAACGCAACTCTGAAGATTGGGACCTCGACAATGGTAAGGAATCAGGTATGGCACCTAAGTTTGATTGTGTTAAATCTTTTATGGATACCGATATTTTCCCTAAGTTTAGCACTATATATGGACTTGATTCTGAGATAGTAGCTTCTTTCTGTGAATCTTTTGCTACTTATGTTGATCTCCCTAAGGAGAGGTGGTTTAAATATCATCCTCCCATAGAAGTAAAAGTAGCTGCACCTATTAAAGTTGAAGAAAAGATTGTCACTTATAATGATCCTATTGTTCCTACTTCTTATGTTGAGAAACCACCTTTCCCTGTTAGAATAAAGGATCATGCTAAAGCTTCAACTGTGGTACGTAAAAGCAATATTAAAACATATACACCTCCTGAGCAAGTTAAAGTTGAACCTAATATTGCTATTGTTAAAGAGCTCTTGTCTGATAATATTGATGGGCATGTTATTCAGTTCTGTGGTGAAACTGCTAGAATTGCTAAACCTTGTGCTAAAGATAAACATATTCCTGTGGTAGGCGTGCCTGTTATTTCTGTTAAAATAGGACATCATTGTTATCATGGCTTATGTGATATGGGTGCTAGTGCTAGTGTTATACCTTATGACTTGTATAAAGAAATCAAGCATCAAATTGCACCTGCTGAGTTAGAAGATATTGATATCACAATTAAACTTGCTAATAGAGATACTATTTCAGCAATGGGAATTGTTAGAGATGTTGAAGTCCTGTGCGAGAAAACTAAATATCCTGCTGATTTTCTTGTTCTTAGTTCTCCACAAGATAACTTTTGTCCCATTATATTTGGTAGACCCTTCTTGAATATAGTTAATGCTAGGATAGACTGCGAAAAGAATGTTGTTACTATTGGCTTGGATGATATGACTCATGAGTTTAATTTCTCTAAATTTAGTAAACAATACTGTGAAGAAGAATTGCCTAGTAAGGATGAAATTATTGGTCTTGCTTCTATTGCCGTACCTCCTAATGATCCTTTAGAACAATATTTGCTAGACCATGAGAATGGTATGTTTATGAATGAAAGAAGGGAAATAGATGAAGTATTCTTTAAACAAGAACCTATGCTAAAACACAATTTTCCTGTTGAAATCCTAGGGGATCCTCCTCCACCTAAGGGTGATCCCATGTTTGAGCTTAAACCATTGCCTGATAATCTTAAATATGCTTATCTTGATGAAAAGAAGATATATCATGTTATTATTAGTGCTAACCTTTCAGAGCATGAAGAAGAAAGATTATTGAAAACTCTGAAGAAGCACCGTGCTGCTATTGGATATACTCTTGATGATCTTAAGGGCATTAGTCCCACTCTATGTCAACATAAAATAAATTTGGAAGCAAATGCCAAACCTGTTCGTGATCCTCAACGACGTCTGAATCCTAAGATGAAAGAAGTGGTAAGAAAAGAAATACTAAAGCTTCTGGAGGCAGGTATAATTTATCCCGTTGCTGATAGTCAGTGGGTAAGTCCTGTTCATTGTGTCCCTAAGAAGGGAGGTATTACTGTTGTTCCTAATGATAAATATGAATTGATTCCACAAAGAATTATTACATGTTATAGGATGGTAATTGATTTCTGCAAATTAAATAAGGCTACTAAGAAAGATCATTACCCCTTACATTTTATCGATCAAATGCTAGAAAGATTATGCAAACATACACATTACTGCTTTCTAGATGGTTATTCTGGTTTCTCTCAAATACCTGTGTCTGCTAAAGATCAATCAAAGACTACTTTTACATGCCCTTTTGGTACTTTTGCTTATAGACGTATGCCTTTTGGTTTATGTAATGCACCTGCTACCTTTCAAATATGCCTGATGGCTATATTCTCTGACTTTTTTGAAAAGATTTGTGAGGTTTTCATGGACGACTTTTCCGTCTATGGATCTTCTTTTGATGATTGCTTGAGCAATCTTGATCGAGTTTTGCAGAGATGTGAAGAAACTAATCTTGTCTTGAATTGGGGAAGTGCCACTTTATGGTTAATGAGGGTATTGTCTTGGGGCATAAAGTTTCTGAAAGAGGTATTGAAGTTGATAAAGCCAAGGTTGATGCTATTGAAAAGATGCCATGTCCCAAGGACATCAAAGGTATAAGAAGTTTCCTTGGTCACGCCGGATGTTATAGGAGGTTCATTAAGGACTTCTCAAAAATTTCATGGCCTCTGACTAATTTATTACAAAAAGATATACGATTTGTCTTTGATGATGATTGTGTAGAAGCATTTGAAATACTTAAGAAAGCATTAGTCTCTGCACCTATTGTTCAGCCACCTGATTGGAATTTAACCTTTGAAATTATGTGTGATGCTAGCGATTATGCTATAGGTGCTGTTCTAGGGAAAAAAATTGATAAGAAATTAAATGTTATCCATTATGCTAGTAAGACTCTAGATAATGCTCAAAGAAATTATGCTACTAATGAAAAAGAACTTTTAGCAGTTGTATTTGCTTGTGATAAGTTCAGACCTTATATTGTTGATTTTAAAGTAACTATCCACACTGATCATGCTGCTATTAAATACCTTATGGAGAAGAAAGATGCTAAACCTAGACTTATTAGATGGGTTCTCTTGCTACAAGAATTTGATTTGCATATTGTTGATAGAAAAGGAGATGAGAACCCCGTTGCAGACAACTTATCTAGGTTAGAGAATGTTCTTGATGACCCACTACCTATTGATGCTAGCTTTCCTTATGAACAATTAAATGTCATAAGTACTTCTCATAGTACCCCTTGGTATGCTGATTATGCTTATTACATAGTTGCTAAATTTATACCACCTAGCTTCACATACCAACAAAAGAAAAAGTTCTTCTATGATTTGAGACATTACTTTTGGGATGACCCACATCTTTATAAAGAAGGAGTAGATGGTGTTATTAGACGTTGTGTACTTGAGCATGAACAGGAAGAGATCCTACGCAAGTGCCACTCTGAAACTTATGGAGGACACCACGCGGGAGATAGAACTGCACATAAGGTATTGCAATCCAGTTTTTATTGGCCTACTCTCTTCAAGGATGCCCGTAAGTTTGTATTTTCTTGTGATGAATGTCAAAGAATTGGTAATATTAGTATACATCAAGAAATGCCTATGAATTATTCACTTTTTATTGAACCATTTGATGTTTGGGGCTTTGATTATATGGGACCTTTTCCTGCCTCTAATGGATATACACATATTTTAGTTGTTGTTGATTACGTTACTAAGTGGGTAGAAGCAATTCCAACTAGTAGTGCTGATCATAACACTTCTATTAAAATGCTTAAAGAAGTTATTTTTCCGAGGTTTGGAGTCCCTAGATATTTAATGACTGATGGTGGTTCACATTTTATTCATGGTGCTTTCCGTAAAATGCTTGCTAAATATGAGGTCAGTCATAGAATTGCATCTCCGTATCACCCACAGTCTAGTGGTCAAGTAGAATTGAGTAATAGAGAACTCAAGTTAATTTTGCAAAAGACTGTCAATAGGTCTAGAAAGAACTGGTCCAAGAAACTTGATGATGCATTATGGGCCTATAGAACTGCATATAAAAATCCTATGGGCATGTCTCCGTATAAAATGGTATATGGAAAAGCATGTCACTTACCTCTCGAACTAGAACATAAGGCATATTGGGCTATTAAAGAGCTCAACTATGATTTCAAACTTGCCGGTGAAAAGAGGTTATTTGATATTAGCTCACTTGATGAATGGAGAACCCAAGTTTATGAAAATGCCAACTTGTTTAAATAAAAGGTTAAAAGATGGCATGACAAAAGGATACAAAAGCGTGAGTTTAATGTAGGTGATTATGTATTGCTATACAACTCTCGTTTAAGATTTTTTGCAGGGAAACTTATCTCTAAATGGGAAGGCCCCTATGTTATCGAGGAGGTCTATCGTTCCGGTGCCATAAAAATCAACAACTTCAAAGGCACAAATCCGAAGGTGGTAACGGTCAAAGAATCAAACATTATATCTCAGGTAATCCCATAAATGTTGAAACCAATATTATTGAAACCGTAACCCCGGAGGAATACATAAGGGACACTTTCCAGAACGTTTCTGACTCCGAAAAGGAATAGGTATGTGGTACGGTAAGTAAACCGACTCCAAAACAATTTTTAAGGCAATATTTCTCCGTTTTGGAATATTTAGAAAAATAGAAAATTAAGTAGCAGTCCGGGAAGGACACGAGGGCCTCACGAGGGTGGAGGGCGCGCCCTGCCCCCCTGGGCGTGCCCCTACCTCATGAGCTCCTCGTGTGCCTTCCGGACTCCGTTTTCTTGCACGATACGTATTTTGGTCGGTAAAAATTCATTATATATTCTCACGAAGGTTTTGACTCCCGTATCACGCAAAAATCCCTTGTCTTTGTTTTGAGCTGTCCTACTGCAGATAGAGAAACATGTCGTCCCAGGATTCGGAAGGAGAAAGCTATGTGGCTGATTACCTTGCAGATCCTAAGGTCTATGGGGATGTAGAGCATTGTGGTTGGACTACGGAAGAAGAAGAAGACTATGAACCCAAGGGAAAGGAGGAGACGAGCTCAGATGAAGATGAAGTCCCACTACCTCAACCTGGGGACATGCATGTGGAGTTCAAAAAGTCAAGCCTCCCGGATAGGGTGAAGAAACCTAAGATCGAGTTTATCCCTTTTCGCCTCTTGCAGGAGAACAAGCAGGAACTATGCAAAAAGATACTGAGCTTGGAGCAGGATATCGAGGACCTAAGGGACCAAAATTCTGTCCTCATGCGCAAATTAAGGAAGAAGCCTACGTCATCGACAAAATCACCACCGTCTCCTCCAACAAAGAAGACTTGAGTATCTGGGTATGGGCACTCCACTTGGCAACCGCCAAGCTTGGGGGAGTGCCCCGGTATCGTATCACCCTCACCTTTATCTTTACCGTTTTCCTTAGTTCGATCCTATTAGTAGTATTTTGATCGAGTAGAATAAAGTTTATGGCATGATCTAGTTGTGAGTTTTGCTTTATTATCCTTCTATGTAATCGAGTCCGTGAGCTATATAATAAAGATTAGTGTTGAGTCAAGGGCTTGATTATTTTGCCATGATCCTAAGTGAATAAAAGAAAAGAGAAAGAAATAAAAAGAAACAAAGAGATCATATTGATCTCATGGAGAGTAATGAGCTCACATAGAAAAAGTATGATGAATAAAAGTTGTTGAGAGTTGACAGGCATAGTTTTGGTCATCGTTGCAATTAATAGGAAGTAATAAAGAAAGAGAGGTCTTCACATATAGATATACTATCTTGGACATCTTTTATGATTGTGAGCACTCATTAAAATATGACATGCTAAAAAGTTGACATTGGACAAGGAAGACAACGTAATGGGTTATGTTTTCTTACATCTGAGATAAATTATATTGTCTTGGATCCTGCAACATGTTGAGCTTGCCTTTCCCCCTCATGCTAGCCAAATTCTCAGCACCAAGTAGAGATACTACTTGTGCTTCCAAATACCCTTAAACCAGTTTTGCCATGAGAGTCCACCATATCTACCTATGGATTGAATAAGATCCTTCAAGTAAGTTGTCATCGGTGCAAAGCAATAAAAATTGCTCTCTAAATATGTATGATTGATTGGTGTGGGAGAAATAAGCTTTATACGATCTTGTGATGTGGAAGTAATAAAAGCGACAGACTGCATAATAAAGGTTCATATCACAAGGGGCAATATAAAGTGATGTTCTTTCGCATTAAGATTTTGTGCATCCAACCATAAAAGCGCATGGCAACCTCTGCTTCCCTCTGCGGAGGGCCTATCTTTTATCATTACCTTCTACCTTATGCAAGAGTCATGGTGATTTTCACCCTTCCTTTTTACACTTTATCCTTTGGCAACCACAGTATGTTGGAAAGATCCTGGTATATATGGCTAATTGGATGTGAGTTTTCATGAACTATTACTGTTGACATTACCCTTGAGGTAAAACATTGGGAGGCAAGACTATAAGCCCCTATCTTTCTCTGTGTCTGATTAAAGCTCCACACCCATAAGTATTGCGTGAGTGTCAGCAATTGTGAAAGATTATACGATAGTTGAGTATGTGAACTTGCTGAAAAGCTCTTATACATTGACTCTTTCCTATGTTATGATAAATTGCAATTGCTTCGATGACCGAGATTGTAGTTTGTTAGTTTTCAATGAAGTTTACGATTCATACTTGATATTGTGATTGAATTATTACTCTAGAATTAGAGATCATATGACAAAAATTATATAAGTTTCTGTTATAAGAATGATCATGATGCCCTTATGTACGTATTCTATTTTTATCGACACCTTCATCTCTAAACATGTGGGCATATTTTTCGATTTCGGCTTTCGCTTGAGGACAAGCGAGGTCTAATCTTGGGGGAGTTGATACGTCCATTTTGCATCATGCTTTTATATCAATATTTATTGCATTATGGGCTGTTATTTCACATTATGTCACAATACTTATGGCTATTCTCTCTTATTTTACAAGGTTTACATAAGGAGGGAGAATGCCGGCAGCTGGAATTCTGGGCTGGAAAAGGAGCAAATATTAGAGACCTATTCTGCACAACTCCAAAAGTCCTGAAACTCCACGGAACACCTTATAATAAATAATGAAAACTCCTCGCCAAAGATGAAGACCAGGGGCCCCACACCCTTCTCACGAGGGTGGGGGGCGCCCCCCTAGGGCGCGCCACCCTTCCTCGTGGGCCCCCTGGTGGCTCTCCCATGACCATCTTCTCCTATATGAAGTCTTTCGTCGAGAAAAAAATAAGAAGCAACCTTTCGGGACAAAACTCCGCCGCCACGAGGCGGAACCTTGGCGGATCCAATCTAGAGCTTCGGTAGAGCTGTTCTGCCGGGGAAACTTCCCTCGCAGAGGGGGAAATCATCGCCATCATCATCACCAACGATCCTCTCATCAGGAGAGGGCAATCTCCATCAACATCTTCATCAGCACCATCTCATCTCAAAACCCTAGTTCATCTCTTGTATCTGATTCTTGGCTTCAAGTTCGGGATTGGTGCTAGTAGGTTGCTAGTAGTGTTAATTACTCCTTGTAGTTGATGCTAGTTGGTTTAATTGGTGGAAGATCATATGTTCAGATCCTTTATGCATATTAATACCCCTCTAATTATGAACATGTTTATGCTTTTGTGAGTAGTTGATGCTAGTTGGTTTAATTGGTGGAAGATCATATGTTCAGATCCTTTATGCATATTAATACCCCTCTAATTATGAACATGTTTATGCTTTTGTGAGTAGTTGATGCTAGTTGGTTTAATTGGTGGAAGATCATATGTTCAGATCCTTTATGCATATTAATACCCCTCTAATTATGAACATGTTTATGCTTTTGTGAGTAGTTGATGCTAGTTGGTTTAATTGGTGGAAGATCATATGTTCAGATCCTTTATGCATATTAATACCCCTCTAATTATGAACATGTTTATGCTTTTGTGAGTAGTTGATGCTAGTTGGTTTAATTGGTGGAAGATCATATGTTCAGATCCTTTATGCATATTAATACCCCTCTAATTATGAACATGTTTATGCTTTTGTGAGTAGTTACATTTGTTCCTGAGGACAAGGGAGAAGTGTTGCTATTAGTAGTCATGTGAATTTGGTATTCGTTCGATATTTTGATGAGATGTATGTTGTCTAGCCTCTAGTGGTGTTATGTGAACGTCGACTACATAACACTTCACCGTTATTTGGGCCTAGAGGAAGGCATTGGGAAGTAATAAGTAGATGATGGGTTGCAAGAGCGACAGAAGCTTAAACCCTAGTTTATGCGTTGCTTCATAAGGGGCTGATTTGGATCCACATGTTTCATGCTATGGTTAGGTTTACCTTAATACTTTTGTTGTGGTCGCGGATGCTTGCAACGGAGGTTAATCATAAGTGGGATGCTTGTTCAAGTAAGAACAGCACCCAAGACCCGGCCCACCCACATATCAAATTATCAAAGTACCGAACGCGAATCATATGAACGTGATGAAAACTAGCTTGACGATATTCCCATGTGTCCTCGGGAGCGCTTTTCCTTATATAAGAGTTTGTCTAGGCTTGTCCTTTGCTACAAAAAGGTTTGGGCCACCTTGCTGCACTTTATTTACTTTTGTTACTTGTTGCTCGTTACAAATTATCTCATTACAAAACTATCTGTTACCACTTATTTCAGTACTTGCAGAGAATACCTTGCTGAAAACTGTTTATCATTTCCTTCTGCTCCTCGTTGGTGTCGGTGTACAAAAAGAGGGGTACACTTTTTTGTACCCCTATAACTGTGCATGGACAGTCTGAGCCACGGGCACCACCACACCAAGCAAGGCAAGGGAGGTGAGCCAGGGTAAGACCGAAGCTCAAGGGAACTAGGACGACGCCAAGGCCAAGACCACGAAGAGAAAAAGGGACGAAGCAGACTCCCCCGGCAAGATCCTTGCTGGGAGACAGCTTTGGCAACCTCGGCAAGACCCTTGCCGCGGCGACTCGCCCCACGCCTACAGAGCAAATTACCCTTGAGTCCACTGCCCCCAAGGGGCAAGGATTCAGGAGACATCCCCGTGGTGGCATGCAGATCTTTGTGAAGACATTCAAGATCAGATACGCACTAAGAAGACGACGACCTTTGGCGAGATACCAGCCAGGGAAGACCACGAGACCCCCGGCAAGCGCCTTGCCGGGGATGACAGCAGGCACCTCGACAAGACCCTTGCCGGGGCCCCGGCAAGGCCCTTGCCAAGGACATCCGCAGGGCCACCATCAGGCCCACGCCGACCAAACCTCCACCACCGTACACATGCAGCTACCGACCCAACCAGCTGGGCAGGCGCCTGCGTGGCGGCATGCAGATCTTCGTGAAGACCCACCACTGCGCCACCTCAGCTGCTTGCCTACCTACATGGCATCACAGGCATCGCTGGCCAGGGCGCGTGTCGACACAAGAAGGAGCAGCGACGGACGAGACAGGTTTCTCCCCCGTCCCCGATAAAGCAAGGACACCTAAGCAAGATGCATTAAATGCGCCTTGTCATGTAATGCGAGGGATAACCTCGCATCACTGTACCCTTTCCATCTCTTTTGTGCCACTGTGGCGACCCCTTTTTCTATAAAAGGAGGCCCGAGGCGACCAGGAGAAGGATTCGGCTTTTTTGGAGCTCCTAATGCCCCAGAGCTAGCTCAAGAACAAGAATATACATCCACCAAAGCAGGAGTAGGGTTTTACGCATCCTCGTGGCCCGAACCTGGATAAACAAACTGTGTACTATCTTTTTGATCCACTCTTCTCACGACCCCGCGCCCCGCTAACCGTAGTAGGGATTCTTGTGATCCCATAGGTGTCGTTCCCACCAACATCCTTGGCGCGCCAGGTAGGGGGCGCAGTTGTGAGAATCGGCTTTAGCACTTTGTTCGACGCTTCTTCATCATCATGGCGCCCAAGAAGAAGACGACGGTGGCGGTTGGCCAGTCGGAAGCCGGACAACCCGTCCCGACGCGGGCGACCAGCAAACTGGTCGTAGAAAGGACCCGGGGCGCTGCTCGCGAACACCAACGCCATCCCAACAGCCGGAGTTTGGGAGGTGGCGATGTTTGTGCGCCTGGTAACGGGCCACACATCGCCAAATCCAAAGGCGGAGTTAGGCCCTCCGCGGGTGGAGCGGGGCCTTCCAAGGTCATCGCCGCCCCACCCGAAGGCGACGCAAGGGCCTCCAAGACTCCCACGTCGGCGCCAACAGCGCGCTCCTCCCAGGCAGCGCGCGACGAATGGCGTAATCACGCCGAAGATCCCGGGCGTCGCCGCGGGAAGAGCCCCGAGCGCCACTCCCGGGACGTAGAAGACCTGCCAGCTCGCCGAAGCGCTGGTGAAAATGGCATGCGACCGTAGGGTCGTGATAGAGCTCCTTCTGACGTGGTCAGAAGTCGAAGCGCGTCGCGATCCGTGCAGGTTCCGCTGCCACCGACGCCAGCAGAGGCCCTGGCACGCGCGCAGTTGCTCCTCGACTTTCCTCCCACTACGGGGAAACTCAACGAATGGAGAGCCACTATCCGAAGCCTTGTTGCGGTGGCCAACAAAGACGAACCAAATCCGGTGGGGCCCCCGGGTCGACGCTCCGATGGAGTCCCGTGCACCAGTGGCGGAAAAGCCGGCGGCGCCGCGACCACGGTGCATTCACCTCTTCCCCATCCGGTACCGCGGGCGCCAGCTCGTCGCGACATCACGGGCGATGACATCTCCATAGCGTCGTCTGACCCACGGACCCACTGTGACCAGCGCCAAGTTCTTCGGGGACGAGCCCATGAAGATGCTCGAAGCACTATCGAGCGCCGGCGCGGAGTGCGCCACCAGTCAGACAAGCGAGCAGGGCCTGCTGCGAACCACCCAGCCCTGGAGAGCCCTGGAGGCCTACCTTACCAGGTAGGCTGTCCGGCTTTTACCCGTGAGCTGCGGCAGTTCCAGTGGCCCACTCACCGCACCTTCAAACCTGACGTTGGTGAAAAGTACAACGGCAAGACCCACCCGTCTGAGTTCCTCGGCATCTACACCATCGCGATGCAAGCTGCCGGAGCCCGCGACGATAAGGTGCTTGCGAATTACTTTCCATTGGCTCTTAAACCCAACGCCATGTCGTGGTTGATGCACTTGCCAGTAGACTCTATTTCCTCCTGGTCGGATTTGTGCCATGCGTTTGTTGGCGCCTTTACTGGAGGCCACCAAGCCCATGGCCAAGCAAGCGACCTGCACGTCATTCCCCAGAAGGGAGGCGAGAGTCTGCGCAAGTATATACAGAGGTTCAGCCGGGTACAATACAATATCCCTGATGTTCACCCTGCCGCCATCATCAGCGCATTCCATCAGAACGTGCGTAACCGCAAGATGCGTGAAGAGCTGGCAATGAACAAGGTGAAAGACGTGGCAGAACTCTATGTTCTTGCTGACAGATGTGCCCGGGCTGAAGAGGGAAGGAAGTACCCCGGTGAAGATGCCGGCGTGGAAACCGACTCCTCAGATGAGGATACTGCCACCCCGGCAAAGAAAGGCCGGCGCCGCAACAGGAAGCGCAAAGGTAAAGCCGTGCTTGCCGTCGAGGGATCTGACGACGCCGGCTCCGCCAAGAAAACCAAGGCAGATGACCCCGGCAAGGAAATTGCCGGATGTGTCGCCTGCCGGGCCTTGGCGGCTGCCGAGAAGCCAGGAAACTCTGACAAGCAATACTGCAAGATCCATCGCACCAAAGGCCATGATCTCCAGAACTGCCGACAGGTTGAGCTCCTTGCTGAGAAGCAGAGGGCTGAATATGAGAGGCGGGACAAGGAGAAAGGCCAAGACGGTGCTGAAGGGTCCGGCAAGAAGCATGACGGCCAGGCGGGCCATCGCTGCAAAGATAAACAGCAGGAGAGGCCCGCCCGGGGCCGTGACAAAAAGCCAGAAGACGATGATCGTGAAGAAGACGATGAGTCTGGTGACCAAGAATTTCAGAAAGCTACGGAGGCCATGTGCGTCGATGGCGGCACCTCGCTGCATACCTCTCACCGCCAGCTTAAACAGTGGGCGCGTGAGATTACAGCGGCAGAGCCGTCGTTTGATGCCCAAAGGCCGCTGAAGTGGTCCAGCACACCTATCATTTTTGACACTGAGGATCACCCTGATCGCACTACTGCAGTCGGGTGCTTGCCATTGTTGGTTTCACCAAAAATACGCAACCTCAAGGTGACAAAGATGCTAGTCTATGGCGGGGCCGGTCTGAACTTAATCTCGCCTGCCGTGATCGAGAAACTGCAGATTCCTGATGAAGACCTCGAAGAGACGGGCACGTTTCAGGGGGTCAACCCGGGAAGAAGTCAACCAAAGGGAAAGGTCACGTTGCCCGTGACTTTTGGGAGTGATCTAAACTACAGGACAGAAAGGATTGTGTTCGACGTTGCCAAGATCCCCTTGCCTTACAACAGGATCCTTGGCCGCCCAGCGCTAGCCAAGTTCATGGCGGCGTCACATTACGCCTACAACACCTGAAGATGCCGGGGCCTGTGACGATCATCACCGTCCCATCAGACAAGAAGGATGCGCTAATTTGCGCTGACCAACTCTACCAACAAGCAGTTGCAGCAGCCGCCACTGCTAAGGCGCTTGCTCCTGCCGCTGGAGCCCCGAGAAGGAAAAAGAAGAAGACCAGTGAGACCTCAGGCACCCACTTCGGCAAGCGCACCTCTTCGGAGTGTAGCGCTCCCATCGAGGACGTGCCAGAGAGCTCCACCGACAGAAACAAGAAGTACAGGGCCACACCACCGGGAACCAAGAAGGTTTCTGTCAAGGAGGACGGCATAGGAGGGGCTTTTACCATAAGCTCCGCCCTTGATGAAAAATAGGAAGACGCGCTCGTCACCTTCCTGCGGGCGAATGTCGATGTGTTTGCATGGCAAGCATCCGACATCCCCCGCATTCCCAGGGAGGTGATTGAGCACCACCTTGCTGTCTGTCCTCATGCGTGGACCGTCAAGCAGAAGGTCAGAAAGCAAGCCTTGGAACGACAAGAGTTCATCACAGAGGAGGTCCGGAAACTGGAAGCAGCGGGTTTGGTAAGAGGAGTGCTCCATCCAACGTGGTTGGCCAATCCAGTGGTAGTGCACAAGGCAAATGGGAAGTGGAGGCTGTGTATTGATTACACAGATATCAATAAGGCTTGTCCCAAAGACCCCTTCCCGTTGCCGCGCATCGACTAGATTGTTGACTCCACGGTTGGGTGTGATCTGTTGTCATTCCTCGATGCCTACTCCGGCTACCAGCAGATCTTCATGACAAGAGAAGACGAAGAGAAAATGGCATTCATCACCCAATGTGGTACGTATTGTTTCATACAGATGCCTTTCGGGTTGAAGAGTGCTGGTTCAACGTTTGCAAGGGCGGTCCAGATTGGTTTTGAACCCCAGCTCCATAGAAATATGGAAGCTTATATGGATGATATAGTGGTCAAAACCAAGAACAGGACAACCCTCATACCGGATTTACAGGAAACATTTGCAAACCTACGCAAGATCAATCTCAAGCTGAACCCTGAGAAGTGCGTCTTTGGCGTCCCGTCCGGCAAGCTTCTCGGGTTCTTTGTGTTGCAGTGCGGGATAGAGGGCAATCCGGACAAGATCAAAGCTATAGAGCATATTGAAGCACCCAAGCGAGTCAAGGATGTGCGTCGGCTTGCTGGTTGCGTTGCCGCCATGAGCAGGTTCATTTCCAAGTCCGCCGAGTGCGCCCTTCCCTTTTTCAAGATTTTGAAAAAGGCGGGCCCGATGGAGTGGACACCAGAAGCCGAAGCAGCATTGCAAGATTTGAAGAGGTACCTCTCCTCCGCGCCAATACTAGTTGCGCCTAGGCCACGGGAACCGTTGCTGCTATACTTGGCGGCAACGAGCCAGGTGGTCAGCGCCGCACTAGTGGCGCGGAGAGAAATTGGTGACGAGGTAATAGCAGCGACAGAGCCCAATGCCACCGATGCAGAGACGACACAGCCAGTTGGAGTGCCGCCGAAGAAGAAAATGATGCAGCACCCGGTCTACTTTGTTAGTTCCCTCCTGCAGGGGGATAGATCAAGGTACTCCAGTGTGTAGAAACTGCTCTTCGGCCTTCTTATGGCCTCGAGGAAGCTGCATCACTACTTCCAGGCGCACGAAATCACTGTCGTCACTCGCCTCCCTCTGCAACGGATATTGCACAATCCAGACGCAACAGGAAGAATCATAGAGTGGGCACTGGAACTGTCCAGCTTTTGCCTCAAGTTTGAAAGTACCTCGACGATTCAAAGCCGAGTCCTGGCGGAGTTCATTGCAGAATGGACCGCGACGCCTGATGAAGAAGCCCAAGAGACTGCTCTCCCCGGCAAGGAGGCAAGTTGCGACTGGATCATGTACTTTGATGGAGCTTTCTCCTTACAGGGCGCCAGGGCTGGCGTACTGCTTGTCGCGCCCACCGGAGAGCACCTCAAGTACGTGATCCAGATGCACTTCCCCAGGGAGGTGTCAACAAACAATACGGCTGAGTACGAAGGGCTGCTTGCCAGTCTTAGGATCGCGGCGGACCTCGGAATCAAGAAACTCGTCGTCAGAGGCGACTCGCAACTTGTCGTCAAGAAAGTCAACAAGGATTACCAGAGCCCGTTGATGAAGGCCTACGTTGATGAAGTGAGAAAGCTGGAGGAGCGTTTTGATGGTATACAGTCAGAATACGTTCCCCGAGCGGAGAATGACATCGCCGATTACCTATCAAAACACGCTGCCCTCAAGCTACCTGTGGAACTAGGTACCTTTGTGCTTCGGCTAACTCAGCCATCCGTTGATCCATCAACAGAGCAGAACAAGAGGAGAAAATCAGGGCCCGGCAAGTACTTTCCCGCCGAGCTCCCCGAAGCCGCCGGCAAGGATGTTGCCGGAGACACTGAGCCCGCCACAGGACGGCTAGCTCCAACGGAGCATCAAGCTCTTGCCGTGGAGAAAGCCGCTCCTATAGCGGAGGAAATGCCTTTAGTCCTCGCCGTCAAGCCCCAGGCTCCAGCGTGGGCACATCATACCGTCCGATTCCTCCAAACAGGGGAACTTCCTGAGGAGCAGGAAGAAGCGAAAAAAGTAGCCCGTCGCTCTACTATGTACTAGTTCGTCAATGACGTCCTATACAGAAAGAGGCCGAACGGTGTGAAATTGAAGTGTCTCCCTCGAGAGGAAGGACTGGGGCTGTTGGCGGAGATACATGGAGGCATATGTGGATCCCACATAGGGTCGAGGGCCCTTGTCGGCAAAGCATTTTGGCAAGGCTTCTTCTGGCCCACCGCCCTCCAGGATGCAACGACACTAGTCACCAGGTGTGAAGCGTGTCAGTTCCATTCAAAGAAGCTTCATCAGCCAGCTCAAGCCCTTCAAACCATTCCTCTCTCCTGGCCTTTCTCGGTCTGGGGGCTCGACATACTGGGCCCTTTCCCCCGCGCTGTCGGGGGCCTTGAGTACTTGTACGTTGCAATCGACAAGTTCACAAAGTGGCCAGAAGTGGAAGCAGTGAGGAAGGTCACATCACAGTCAGCCGTCAAGTTCTTCAAAGGACTAGTGTGCCGTTTTGGTGTACCCAATAGGGTCATCACCGACAACGGCACACAGTTCACAAGCCACACCTTCATGCAATATATTCAAGACCTCGGCAGCAAGGTCTGTTTCGCTTCCGTTGCTCACCCACGAAGCAATGGTCAAGCTGAGAGGGCAAATGCTGAAGTACTGTGAGGCCTGAGGACAAAGACCTTTGATAGACTGCACGAGAGTGGAAGGCGCTGGATTGATGAATTGCTGGCGGTTCTTTGGTCAATCAGAACGACACCAAATTAAGCCACCAGCCAAACACCCTTTGCCCTGGTATATGGGGAAGAAGTAGTTCTCCCCACGGAACTCATATACGGGTCACCTCGAGTACTCGCTTATGACGAGCTTGAGCAAGAGCAATTGCGGCAAGATGACGCAACGCTCCTTGAGGAAGATCGTCTTCGGGCGGCTGTGAGAGCAGCGCGCTACCAGCAAGCCTTGCGCCGCTACCATAGCCGCAAGGTTCATGCCCGAAGCTTTGAGGAAGGCGACCTTGTTCTTAGGCGCGTTCAATCGGCCAAGAATTCCAAAAAGTTGACGCCAAAGTGGGAAGGCCCTTATCGGGTAATACGAGTCACCAGGCCCGGCGCAGACCGCCTGGAGACCGAAGATGCCATTCCGGTGAGTAACTCCTGGAACATTGAGCATCTTCGCAAGTTTTACCCGTGAGGCGCGGCTTGACGGGGGACCCCGTCAAGCCACCTTTTGTACGAGCCTTGTCGATGACGCATGTAACCCTTTGTACAAAGCCAGGCGTAGACCCTGAGCATAAATAAATGAAGCGCTGGCGCCCTAAGTTATAGCATGCATGCTAGGTCGAGTCTCGTCCTTGGTTAGGGTTGATAGTGCTTAGCGGCGACTAACCCCTAGCTTAGAGGTCGAGTGTGCGTCTCTTTGTCTTTCTTTTGTCTTCTTTGGTTCACAGGACACACAGATATCCTTGCCGAACCACTTGGGGAGAAAAAAAAGGAACAGACCGGCATCTAGGCCCCGGCAAGCCAGTATTGCCGGGGGCTACAAGAGCAAAGATTCACCCACGGCAAACCAGGGTTGCCGGGGGCTGCAGCTTCAGATAAGTTCTTCATCCCTTATCATGCATTCCATTATGAAGTGAGGTATGTGAAACCTCGTTTTTCCTTAAGCTACCATGCTCCCCTAACTCTAGGCCCTAGGGCTCGTTCCTGGGACCAAGTTTGGTCGTAGTCGCGGCAGCGAAAGGATGAAACAAGGAGCCTGAACCCGCCTCATCCCTGCCTCCACCAAAGGCGTGAGAAAGGTCGAGCGAAGTGGGGAGACGGCAAGGCCTGTTGCCGGGCGAGAAAGTGTTTATCTTAGAGATATCAAGGATTTACTCCTTGTCGTGGGTTCCACCCGCAAACAAATGACCCGGCAAGCATCCCTTTTTCATTAAAAACATTCCACTCAGGTACAGTCCGTAGGGAATGAAAAACATGAATGAAGGGATTACAAGTTTTAAATTCAACAAAGGCCCGAAGGCTTACAAACTAAAAAGAGATAAGGTGCCTGTAATCCCTTTCTTGTCCCTCTCCTCAGGAGGCAGGTCAAGGAGGCGAGAAGGGCAAAAGGAGCACCTAGGCGAGCTACGGGTGGCAGAAGACGAGAGAGAACATCTTGGTGGCCGTCCAAAGGCTGGATGGTGATGGCGGCGCCGGAAGCAGAGCTCGAAGACGAGGCGGCAGGACGTCAGCACGCGTCGAAGGCATCGGTGCCCGCGTACTCCGACTTGACGGCCTTGCCGCCCGCCCTCTTCCTCTTCAGCAGCCTCCCAACGCCAGCCGCCCAAGGAGATGACCCCGAGAAGTTCAAGGAGCCGGTGACACGGATGATGGGGTCGCCGATGCCGCAAGGAGCGGCACCCGACACCTAGTCGGACCCGTCATCCTGCCGCCTACCACCCTCGTCGTCGCTGCCGCTGTCCTCCTCCTCACTCCTGCCCGAGGAGGAGTCTTCGCTATCAGAAGAGCTCTCCACACAGCACCTTGTACGAGTCCCAAAGTGCCCGAAGACCTTGACAGAGAGAAGGCCACCCTCCATCAGCTTAAAATGGAGAGTGAGCCCCTCTGTCAAGCTGTGGATATGAGCAAACGTCTTCCATCCCCGACGAAGATACATCACGTGAGGAGCGGGGAAGTCGACGCGGACCCGCGTGCCACTGATCCCACAGCCCCTCATGTGCAGCCGCAATGACTCTGGCGGATCCAGCTCCATCTCACGTGCAAATGGAGTCGGGAGACGAAGGCGACGGCGCGGCGGCCGGCGCAGCCTGACGAAGAACTCACAAGGGTCATCCCAACATGGCCCTCCATTGGAGGGGGAGCTGCTGGCGGAGGCGAGGCCGGCGCGCCACCCCGTCCTCCTCTTCCCCGAGCGCCCCAGCCTCGCCCACGGCCTCGCCCCCTCCCCCTTCCCCTCGCAGCTGGCTCTGCCACCGCAGGCGCAGGAGAAGGAGGGACGCGTTTTCGAGCGGCGACCCTCGCCGCCACCGTTGAAGGACTGGGATTCCCTCTCTCCATGATGGATGGAAGGGAGGAGCAGAAGCTGAAGGAAGAAGAAGATGAATGAATGCGGGACGCCATCCCCCCTCCCGCTCTTTATAAAGGAGAGGGGTTGGGGCTCGGCCACCCCGCTCGGCTAATCGAGATACGGAAGGCGCAGGGAGCCATGACCGACCCGCTGCCCCAACCAGCGACGGCCCGGTTTCCCGCCTCCGCCGTTTGCCACCCCAAGCGCATAGGAGACACGTGGCGGACGTGCAGAACCGAGGGGACGGGTGAGGCGACCTCTCCCCACCCCGTGATCGTGGGGAGTGGACGCCTTGAGGACCGCGCCTCGGCCCCATTCAGTAAATGGGCCGCGCCTCCACGCCTCCCTCCGTTTATGGGGAAGACGCGAACCGCCCCTTTACTACGACGTGACACATGCGTGCAGAGACCAACCCCACGCATGCCTCCCACGTCACACGCACCTCCCCACGCCGCACCATGCACGGGAGTCGTGGGAAGCGCAACACGCGAAAAATCTTACCGCGGTAAAAAACCGCCCCGTCTGCCCGCGCACCATTTTTGGGCCGAGCCCAACAACACGTTGCGCTTATGTGTGGCCCAGGCCCGGGGGCTCCTGTCGGTGTACAAAAAGAGGGGTACACTTTTTTGTACCGCTATAACTGTGCACAGACAGTCTGAGCCACGGGCACCACCACACCAAGCAAGGCAAGGGAGGTGAGCCAGGGTAAGACAGAAGCTCAAGGGAACTAGGACGACGCCAAGGCCAAGTCCACGAAGAGCAAAAGGGATGAAGCGGACTCCCCCGGCAAGATCCTTGCCGGGAGATAACTTTGGCAACCCCGGCAAGACCCTTGCCGCGGCGACTCGCCCCACGCCTACGGAGCAAATTACCCTTGAGTCCACTGCCCCCAAGGGGCAAGGATTCAGGAGACATCCCCGTGGTGGCATGCAGATCTTTGTGAAGACATTCAAGATCAGACACGCACTAAGAAGACGACGACCTTTGGCGAGATACCAGCCAGGGAAGACCACGAGACCCCCGGCAAACGCCTTGCCGGGGATGATAGCAGGCACCTCGGCAAGACCCTTGCCGGGGCCCCGGCAAGGCCCTTGCCAAGGACATCCGCAGGGCCACCATCAGGCCCACGCTGACTAAACCTCCACCACCGTACGCATGTAGCTGCCGACCCAACCAGCTGGGCAGGCACCTGCGTGGCGGCATGCAGATCTTCGTGAAGACCCACCACTGCGCCACCTCAGCTGCCTGCCTACCTACATGGCATCACAGGCATCGCTGGCCAGGGCGCGTGTCGACACAAGAAGGAGCGGCGACGGACGAGACAGGTTTCTCCCCCATCCCCGATAAAGCAAGGACACCTAAGCAACATGCATTAAATGCGCCTTGTCATGTAATGCGAGGGATAACCTCGCATCACTGTACCCTTTCCATCTCTTGTGTGCCACTGTGGCGACCCCTTTTTTATAAAAGGAGGCCCAAGGAGACCAGGAGAAGGATTCGGCTTTTTTGGAGCTCCTAATGCCCCAGAGCTAGCTCAAGAATAGGAATATACATCCACCAAAGCAGGAGTAGGGTTTTACGCATCCTTGCGGCCCGAACCTGGATAAACAAACTGTGTACTATCTGTTTGATCCGCTCTTCTCCCGACCCCGCGCCCCGCTAACCGTAGTAGGGATTCTTGTGATCCCATAGGTGTCGTTCCCACCGACAGTTGGGTTTGACACTCTTACTTATCGAAAGGACTATGATAGATCCCCTATACTTGTGGGTCATCAGTGGCCAGCTCGTAAGGAAGTTGGTGCCCTTCTTTCTCCGCAAGAAAGCTAATATCCGGATAAAAATCGTGTCCAAAATTCATCCCAATCGGAGTTACAGATCTCCGAGAATTTAAGAAATGGTGAAAGGGCAGAATCAGAAAACGCAGAAACAGAGAGAGACAGAGAGACAGATCCAATCTCGGAGGGGCTCTCGCCCCTCCCATACCATGGAGACCAAGGACCAGAGGGGAAACCCTTCTCCCATCTAGGAAGAAGGTCAAGGAAGAATAAGAAGAAGAAGAAGGGGGGCTCTCTCCCCCTCTCTTCCGGTGGCGCCGGAACGCCACTGGGGCCATCATCATCACCGCAATCTACACCAACAACTTCACCGCCATCATCACCAACTCTTCCCCCCTCTATGCAGCAGTGTAACCCCTCTTTTACCCACTGTAATCTCTACTTAAACATCATGCTCAACGCTATATATTATTTCCCAATGATGTATGGCTATCCTATGATGTTTGAGTAGATTCGTTTTGTCCTACGGGTTAATTGATGATCATGATTGGTTTGAGTTACATGTTTTATTATTGGTGATGTCCTATGGTGCTCTCCGTGTCACGCAAGTGTGAGGGATCCCCGCTGTAGGGTTTGCAATATGTTCACGATTTGCTTATGGTGGGTAGCGTGAGTGATAGAAACACCGACCCGAGTAAGTAGGTTGTTTGTGTATGGAATAAAGAGGACTTGATGCCTTATAATGCTATGGTTGGGTTTTACCTTAATGATCTTTAGTAGTTGCGGATGCTTGCTAGAGTTCCAATCATAAGTGCATATGATCCAAGAAGATAAAGTGTGTTAGCTTATGCCTCTCCCTCAAATAAAATTGCAATAATGATTACCGATCTAGTTATCGATTGCCTAGGGACAAATAACTTTCTCGTGGCAAAAAGCTCTCTACTGAAACTAATTTAGTTGTGTCTTTATCTAAACAGCCCCTACTTTTTATTTACACGCTCTTTATTATCTTGTAAATCTATCCAACAACACCTATAAAGTATTTCTAGTTTCATACTTGTTCTAGCCAAAGCGAACGTTAAGCGTGCGTAGAGTTGTATCGGTGGTCGATAAAACCTGAGGGAATATTTGTTCTACCTTTAGCTCCTCGTTGGGTTCGACACTCTTACTTATCAAAAGAGGCTACAATTGATCCCCTATACTTGTGGGTTATCAAGACCTTTTTCTGGCGCCGTTGCCGGGGAGTTATAGCGTGGGGTGAATATTCTCGTGTGTGCTTGTTTGCTTTATCACTAAGTAGTTTTTATTTGCTGTTCTAAGTTGTTCTCTATCTTTAGTTATGGATATGGAACACAAAATACCAAAAAAGGTTTACTTGCTACTCATGGAGATGGGGAACCTCCTAGAACCCTCGATGCTCATTATGTGAAAGATATTATGTACTACTTTGATAATCCTAAGAAAACCCCATTCAACTTTATAATGGGAGTAACGTTGGATCAACGTGAATACTTTAGGGATTATCGCTTAACTCAAAAAGGGAAACTATTATGGGATCAAATCTATATGTCGCATTGGTATGCTCGGCAACTATTCTTGAGATATGATTATACTTGTTGCTCTAGGATGAAGGCTCCACACCTTCCCTTTTCATGCGAATTTAATGATAATTAAACCACAGCTTATTATGCTAATGGTATATATGATTACCATGATGTGGAACAAATAGAAGAATTCGTTGCTTTTATGGGTGCTTATGAAATTGAATCTTTGTTTAAAGAGTGTGAAAATCTTGATGATGCTGTTTACAAACCTGAAAATTTTTCTATACTTAAATGTTGCTATGAAAATTATGAATTCAATTCCAATATTGATAATTTTATTGAGAGAGTCTTCGCTGTCCAAGAAGAGACTAATATTTTGCAGGAGTCTATGGAAGAAGAAATTGATGAAACTGTGAGCCCATTGGATGAAAAAGATGATGATGAGAGCGAAGAACAAAAGGAGGAAGAGCGGATTAGCTACCCGTGCCCACCTTCTAGTGAGAGTAACTCTTCAACTCATACATTGTTTAATTTCCCTTCGTGCTTACCGAAGGATGATTGTTATGATCACATTGATTATTTTGAAATATCCCTTTTTGATGATGCTTGCTATGCTTGTGGCCAAGATGCCAATATGAATTATGCTTATGGAGACGAACTTGCTATAGTTCCTTGTGTTAAACATGAAATTGTTGCTATTGCACCCACGCATGATAGTCCTATTATCTATTTGAATTCTCCCGACTACACTATATCAAAGAAGTTTGCCCTTATTAAGGACTATATTGATGGGTTGCGTTTTACTACTACACATGATGATTTTGATAGATATAATATGCATGTGCTTGCTGCTCCTACTTGCAATTATTATGAGAGAGGAACTACATCTCTACCTCTCCACGTTTCCAACATGATAAAATTGCAAGAAACTGTTTATGCTATGCATTGGCCTTTACTATGTGTGCATGAATTGTTCTTTTATGACATGCCGATGCATAGGAAGAGAGTTAGACTTCGTTGTTGCATGATATATGTTACTTTGTGCTCAGTACTAAATCACAAATCATTGTTAATTAAAATTGGCTTTGATATACCTTGGGATCCGGGTGGATCCATTACTTGAGCAACTTATGCCTAGCTTAATGGCTTTAAAGAAAGCGCTGCCAGGAAGACAACCCAGAAGTTTTAGAGAGTCATTTATTTCTATTCAGTGCTTTTATATAGTTTAAAAACAAAAAAAATAAAGAGGGGAACCCAAAACTTTTCAAAAAGGGAAGTGAAAGTGAGAGAGACAAGCACTGTTGAAGTGGGGGAGCTCCTTGAACTTTGTTCATGCTCACAGAAACTTTGTGAATCTTGATTAGAGAAACTTTTTAAAAAAAATAATTATCCCCTTGTACAATTCCATTGTATTATAAAAATAATGTGCCAAGATTTTCCTTTAGGATGTTTACATTGCTTGTTGGTTTGTGCGGTGCAAGACAGAAACTTTGGCTGTAGTGCGCGATTTTACATTTTTTACTGGAACGTCAAACAGTTCTGAAACTTTTTGCACTGTCTTTCTATACAAATTATTAATTTTTCATAATTGTTTCAGAATTTTTGGAGTACTAGAAGTATGGTGAATGTTCAGATTACTACAGACTGTCCTGTTTAAGACAGATTCTATTTTTGATGCATAGTTTGCTTGTTTTGATGAAACTATCAATTTCTATAAGTGGATTAAGCCATGGAAAAGTTATATTACAGTAGCTACAATGCAAAAACAAAATATGAATTGGTTTGCAACAGTACTTAGAGTAGTGATTTGCTTTATTATACTAACGGATCTTACCGAACTTTTTGTTAAGTTTTGTGTGATTGAAGTTTTCAAGTTTTGGGAGAGATCACGATGGATGAAGGAATAAGGAGTGGCAAGAGCCTAAGCTTGGGGATGCCCGAGGCACCCCAAGGAAATATTCAAGGAATCCCAAGCAACCAAGCTTGGGGATGCCCCGGAAGGCATCCCCTCTTTCTTCTAACGATCATCGGTAATTTCACTTGGAGCTATATTTTTATTCATCACATGATATGCGTAAATCTTGGAGCGTCTTTTGCATTTATTTTTCACTTTTCTTTGATGCACCATGCTGGTATGAGATAGTCCTTGGTTGATTTGTAGAGTGCTCATTGCAGTTCACTTATATCTTTTGAGTATGGCTTTATAGAATGCTTCATGTGCTTCACTTATATCTTTTGAAGTTTGTTTGCCCGTTTCTCTTCACATAGAAAACCGCCATTTATATAATGCTCTTTTGCTTCACTTATATTTGTTAGAGCGTGGGCATATCTTTTGTAGAATGGATTAAACTCTCTTGCTTCACTTATATCTATTTAGAGAGATGCCAGGAATTGGTCATTCACATGGTTAGTCATAAAATCCTACATAAAACTTGTAGATCACTGAATATGATATGTTTGATTCCTTGCAATAGTTTTGCTATATAAAGATGGTGATGTTAGAGTCATGCTAGTGGGTAGTTGTGGATTTTAGAAATACTTGTGTTGAAGTTTGTGATTCACGTAGCATGCACGTATGGTGAACCTTATGTAACGAAGTTGGAGCATGAGGTATTTATTGATTGTCTTCCTTATGAGTGGCGGTCGGGGACGAGCGATGGTCTTTTCCTACCAGTCTATCCCCTTAGGAGCATGCGCGTAGTACTTTGTTTCGATGACTAATAGTTTTTTGCAATAAGTATGCGAGTTCTTTATGACTAATGTTGAGTCCATGGATTATACACACTCTCACCCTTCCACCATTGCTAGCCTCTTCGGTACCGTGCATTGCCCTTTCTCACCTTGAGAGTCGGTGCAAACTTCGCCGGTGCATCCAAACCCCACGATATGATACGCTCTATCACACATAAGCCTCCTTATATCTTCCTCAAAACAGCCACCACACCTACCTATTATGGCATTTCCATAGCCATTCCGAGATATATTGCCATGCAACTTCCATCATCATCATATACATGACTTGAGCATTTATTGTCATATTGCTTTGCATGATCGTAAAATAGCTAGCATGATGTTTTCATGGCTTGTCCATTTTTTGATGTCATTGCAACGCTAGATCATTGCACATTATAGAGTCATATCTTTGTTCTAGTATCGAGTTGTAATATTGAGTTGTAAGTAAATAAAAGTGTGATGATCATCATTATTAGAACATTGTCCCATGATCAAAATAAAAGTGTCCAAAGAAGCCCCCCCCCCAAAAGATAGAGGCCAAAGAAGCCCACAAAAAAAGAAAAAGAAAGAAAAAGAAAGAAAAAAAAGAAAAAAAGAGAAGGGACAATGTTACTATCCTTTTACCACACTTGTGCTTCAGAGTAGCACCATGTTCTTCACATAGAGAGTCTCTTGAGTTATCACTTTCATATACTAGTGGGCATTTTCATTATAGAACTTGGCTTGTGTATTCCAACGATGGGCGTCCTCAAATGCCCTAGGTCTTCATGAGCAAGCAAGTTGGATGCACACCCACTTAGTTTCATTTTGAGCTTTCATACACTTATAGCTCTAGTGCATCCGTTGCATGAAAATCCCTACTTCTCACATTGACATCAATTGATGGGCATCTCCATAGCCCGTTGATTAGCCACGTTGATGTGAGACTTTCTCCCTTTTTGTCTTCTCCACACAACCTCCACCACCATATTCTATTCCACCTATAGTGCTATGTCCATGGCTCATGCTCATGTATTGCGTGAAAGTTGAAAAGGTTTGAGAACGTCAAAAGTATGAAACAATTGCTTGACTTGTCATCGGGGTTGTGCATGATGTGAATATTTTGTGTGGTGAAGATAGAGCATAGCCAGACTATATGATTTTGTAGGGATAACTTTCTTTGGCCATGTTATTTTGAAAAGACATGATTGCTTTATTAGTATGCTTGAAGTATTATTGTCTTAATGTCAAATGATAGACTATTGCTTTGAATCACTCGTGTCTTAATATTCATGACATGATTAGATTACATGATCAAGATTATGCTAGGTAGCATTCCACATCAAAAATTATCTTTTTTATCATTTACCTACTCGAGGACGAGCAGGAATTAAGCTTGGGGATGCTGATACGTCTCTGTCGTATCTATAATTTTTTATTGTTCCATGCCAATATTATACAACTTTCATATACTTTTGGCAACTTTTTATACTATTTTTGGGACTAACATATTGATCCAGTGCCCAGTGCCAGTTCCTGTTTGTTGCATGTTTTTTGTTTCGCAGTAAATCCATATCAAATCGAGTCCAAATGGGATGAAAACTGATGGATATTTTTTTGGAATATATGTGATTTTTGGGAAGAAGAATCAACGCGAGACGATGCCCGAGGGGGCCACGAGGCAGGGGGCGCGCCCTAGGGGGTCAGGCGCGCCCTGGGCCCTCGTGGCCATCTCGTAAGGCGGTTGGTGCCCTTCTTTCGCGGCAAGAAATCTAATATCCGGATAAAAATCGTGTCCAAAATTCAGCCCAATCGGAGTTACGGATCTCCGGGAATTTAAGAAACGGTGAAAGGGAAGAATCAGAAAACGCAGAAACAAAGAGAGACAGAGAGACATATCCAATCTCGGAGGGGCTCTCACCCCTCCCATGCCATGGACACCAAGGACCAGAGGGGAAACCCTTCTCCCATCTAGGGAGAAGGTCAAGGAAGAAGAAGAAGAAGGGGGGCTCTCTCCCCCTCTCTTCCGGTGGCGCCGGAACGCCACCGGGGCCATCATCATCACCGCAATGTACACCAACAACTTCACCGCCATCATCACCAACTCTTTCCCCCTCTATGCAGCGGTGTAACCCCTATTTTACCTGCTGTAATCTCTACTTAAACATGGTGCTCAACGCTATATATTATTTCCCAATGATGTATGGCTATCCTATGATGTTTGAGTAGATCTGTTTTGTCCTATGGGTTAATTGATGATCATGATTGGTTTGAGTTGCATGTTTTATTATTGGTGTTGTCCTATGGTGCTTTCCATGTCGCGCAAGCATGAGGGATCCCCGCTGTAGGGTTTGCAATATGTTCATGATTTGCTTATGGTGGGTGGCGTGAGTGATAGAAACACAAACCCGAGTAAGTATGTTGTTTGTGTATGGGAATAAAGAGGACTTGATGCCTTATAATGCTATGGTTGGGTTTTACCTTAATGATCTTTAGTAGTTGAGGATGCTTGCTAGAGTTCCAATCATAAGTACATATGATCCAAGAAGAGAAAGTATGTTAGCTTATGCCTCTCCCTCAAATAAAATTGCAATAATGATTACCGGTCTAGTTATCGATTGCCTAGGGACAAGTAACTTTCTCGTGACAAAAGCTCTCTACTGAAACTAATTTAGTTGTGTCTTTATCTAAACAGCCCTTAATTTTTATTTACGCGCTCTTTATTATCTTGCAAATCTATCCAACAACACCTACAAAATATTTCTAGTTTCATACTTGTTCTAGGTAAAGCGAACGTTAAGCGTGCGTAGAGTTGTATCGGTGGTCGATAGAACTTGAGGGAATATTTGTTCTACCTTTAGCTCCTCGTTGGGTTCGACACTCTTACTTATCGAAAGAGGCTACAGTTGATCCCCTATGCTTGTGGGTTATCAAGCACCAATAGTATAACAATTATCACCATCACAATGAGTAATAGGAGCAACATCATTTGGGAGAGATACCTTTTTACCTTTGCTTCTCCGTCTTTTCTTTCTCTTCTTCACATCATGTGTGAGTTCAATCCTCCTTTTGGAGCTCCTTATTAATGAGATTGGTTGAATAGAAGGCTCCTCCTCGTTACCTGATTCATCATAAGAAATAATAGGAGGATATTGGGAAGTCTCTTCCCTTTCATTAGTATTCTCTTCATCTTCTATTTGTTTTCTTGCCTTTATGTAATTGGCAATATAAGGATTTTCAATGCAATTCACCGCACAATACATATAAATTTCCTCTAGATCAAAATCAAGAACATTATCACGGGCAAATTCTAGAATATCCTTAATTATACATTTCATTTCTTCATAACCTAGAAGCAAACTAAGTTCATTATGATGTGCAAGGGAAATCAAGTCATCACAATTTTTGGACACGATTTGATCATGAAACAATATGCATTGGATATTTAAATGACCACGTTCATTGCAAAGTTCACAAGGATGGCTAAGAAAATTTAAATTTTCAGCACAAACATCTAGCCTTTCTTGCAACCATTTAGTTTCTAAATACTTATGCCTCTTGCAAAATCTATCTTCCCTATTTGGTGTGTACTTGCAAACTCTATGCACTCCACAAAAATTAACATGCTTATAAGAGACATTTCCATAATGACTAGTGCAATCATTATTAGTATCATGGATATTCAAAGAATTCATACTAACAACATTGCAATCATGCCCATCATCCAAAGATTTAGTGCCAAACATTTTAATACATTCTTCTTCTAGCACTTGGGTACAATTATCGGAATCCTTATTTTCATGAAAGACATTAAAAATATGAAGCATATGAAGTACCCTCGATTCCATTTTTTTGTAGTTTTCTTTTATAGACTAAACTAGTGATAAAACAAAAAAACCAAAAGATTCGATTGCAAGATCTAAAGATATACCTTCAAGCGCTAATCTCCCCGGCAACGGCTCCAGAAAAGAGCTTAGTTGATGGGGTGTTAGTGCCGCTTACCTAGCCTCCCCGGCAACGGTGCCAGAAAAGAGGTTGATGGCTACTACACAACCTTCTTATTGTAGACGTTGTTGGGCCTCCAAGTGCAGAGGTTTGTAGGACAATAGCAAATTTCCCTCAAGTGGACGACCGAACGTTTATCAATCCGTGGGAGGCGTAGGATGAAGATGGTCTCTCTCAAGCAACCCTGCAACCAAATAATAAAGAGTCTCTTGTGTCCCTAACACACCCAATACAATGGTAAATTGTATAGGTGCACTAGTTCGACGAAGAGATGGTGATACAAGTGCAATATGGTTGGTAGATATAGATTTTTGTAATCTGAAAATATAAAAACAACAAGGTAGGAAATGGTAAAAGTGAGTGAAAACGGTATTGCAATGCGTTGAAACAAGGCCTAGGGTTCATACTTTCACTAGTGCAAGTTCTCTCAACAATAATAACACAATTGGATCATATAACTATCCCTCAACATGCAACAAAAAGTCACTCCAAAGTCACTAATAGTAGAGAACAAACGAAGAGGTTATTGTAGGGTACGAAACCACCTCAAAGTTATCCTTTCTGATCGATCTATTCAAGAGTCCGTAGTAAAATAACACGAAGCTATTCTTTTCGTTCAATCTATCCTAGAGTTCATACTAGAATAACACCTTAAGACACAAATCAACCAAAACCCTATGTCACCTAGATACTCCAATGTCACCTCAAGTATCCGTGGGTATGATTATACGATATGCATCACACAATCTCAGATTCATCTATTCAACCAACACAAAGAACTTCAAAGAGGGCCCCAAATTTTCTACCGGAGAGTCAAGACAAAAACGTGTGCCAACCCCTATGCATAAGTTCACGACGTCACAGAACTCGCAAGTTGATCACCAAAACATACATTAGGTGGAGCACGTGATATCCCATTGTCACCACAGATAAGCACATGCAAGACATACATCAAGTGTTTTCAAATCCTTAAAGACTCAATCCGATAAGATAACTTCAAAGGGAAAACTCAATCCATTACAAGAGAGTAGAGGGGGAGAAACATCATAAGATCCAACTATAATAGCAAAGCTCGCGATACATCAAGATCGTGCCGAATCAAGAACACGAGAGAGAGAGATCAAACACACAGCTACTGGTACATACCCTCAGCCCCGAGGGTGAACTACTCCCTCCTCGCCATGGAGAGCGCTGGGATGATGAAGATAGCCACCGGAGAGGGATTCCCCCCTTCGGCAGGGTGTCGTAACGGGTCCAGATTGGTTTTCGGTGGCTACAGAGGCTTGCGGCGGCGGAACTCCCGATCTAGGTTTCTTTCTGGAAGTTTGGGGTTATATAAGAGGTGTTGGAGTCGGGAACAAGTTAGGGGGGTCCCCGAGGCGGCCACGAGGTAGGGGGCGCGCCCAGGGGGGTAGGGCGTGCCCCCAGCCTCGTGGTGGCCTCGGGACTCTTCTGGCCCATCTCCGGTACTCCGTGGGCTTCTTCTGGTCCAAAAATGATCTCCGTGAAGTTTCAGGTCAATTGGACTCCGTTTGGTTTTCCTTTTCTGTGATACTCAATAACAAGGAAAAAACAGAAACTGGCACTGGGCTCTAGGTTAATAGGTTAGTCCCGAAAATCGTATAAAATAACATATAAATGCATATAAAACATCCAAGGTTGATAATATAATAGCATGGAACAGTCAAAAATTATAGATACGTTGGAAACGTATCATTAGCACACCAGTTTTTCACCTCATCGGCTGTAAAATTGGAGCCATTATCAGTGATGATGTTGTGCGGGACACCATAGCGGTGTACCACGCCGGATATAAAGTCAATCACTGACCCTGCTTCAGCCATTTTTACTGGCTTGGCCTTTATCCACTTAGTGAATTTATCCACCATAACCAATAATTTTTTTGTGGCTTCCCCCTTTAAGGGGTTCGACCATATCGAGCCCCCAGAATGCAAAGGGCCAAGTAATGGGGATTGTTCTTAAGGCAGTGGGAGGCATATGACTTTGATTGGCGAAAAGCTGACATCCCACACAACGTTGGACAAGGGCTTGTGCGTCTGCTCGGGCGATTGGCCAGAAGAAACCTGTGCGGAAGGCTTTGCTTACGAGGGCCCAAGCTGCGGCGTGATGGCCACCCAAAACCATCATGTATTTCAGCCAAGAGTTGACGTCCCTCCTCTATGGAGATGCACCTTTAGAGGAATCTGATACGTCTCCAACATATCTATAATTTATGAAGTATTCATTCTGTTATTTTATCATTCTTGGATGTTTTACAATCATTTTATAACAACTTTATATCAAACGGAGTCCAAACACTGTGAAACTTTTTGTGGATTTTTTATGGACTAGAAGACCACCAATGGGCCAAGGCAGCACCTGGGGGGTGCCCCGAGGGGGGAACAACCCACTAGGGCGCGCCCAGGTGGGTTGTGCCCACCTCGGTGGCCTCCCAGACCCCCTCTTTACCCTATAAATTCACAAATATTCCAAAAACCCTCGGGGTTACCCTAGATCAGAAGTTCCGCCACCGCAAGGCTCTGTAGCCACGGGAAACCAATCTAGACCCCGTTCTGGCACCCTGCCGGGGGGGGATCATCTCCGCATTTTTGGGACTAACCTATTGACACAGTGCCCAGTGCTAGTTGCTGTTTTTTGCTTGTTTTTTACATCGCAGGAAATCAATATCAAATGGAGTCCAAACACTTCGAAACTTTTTGTGGATTTTTTATGGACCAGAAGACCACCAATGGGCCAGAGCAGCACCTCGGGGGTGCCCCGAGGGGGGAACAACCCACTAGGGCGCGCCCAGGTGGGTTGTGCCCACCTCGGTGGCCTCCCAGACCCCCTCTTTACCCTATAAATTCACAAATATTCCAAAAACCCTCGGGGTTACCCTAGATCAGAAGTTCCGCCACCGCAAGGCTCTGTAGCCACGGGAAACCAATCTAGACCCCGTTCTGGCACCCTGCCGGGGGGGGATCATCTCCGCATTTTTGGGACTAACCTATTGACACAGTGCCCAGTGCTAGTTGCTGTTTTTTGCTTGTTTTTTACATCGCAGGAAATCAATATCAAATGGAGTCCAAACACTTCGAAACTTTTTGTGGATTTTTTATGGACCAGAAGACCACCAATGGGCCAGAGCAGCACCTCGGGGGTGCCCCGAGGGGGGAACAACCCACTAGGGCGCGCCCAGGTGGGTTGTGCCCACCTCGGTGGCCTCCCAGACCCCCTCTTTACCCTATAAATTCACAAATATTCCAAAAACCCTCGGGGTTACCCTAGATCAGAAGTTCCGCCACCGCAAGGCTCTGTAGCCACGGGAAACCAATCTACACCCCGTTCTGGCACCCTACCGGAGGGGGGAATCATCTCCGGTGGCCATCTTCATCATCTCGGCGACCACCACGATGATGAGGGAGTAGTCCACCCTCGGGGCTGAGGGTTTGTACCAGTAGCTATGTGTTTAATCTCTCTCTCTCTCTCATGTTCTTGAGATGTCACGATCTTAATGTATCGCAGGCTTTGTTAATATAGTCGGATCATATGGTGTTTTACCCTCTCTATCTTGTTGTGATGAATTGAGTTTTTCCCTTTGAGATTTCATTGTTATCAGATTGAATACTTTTATGGATTTGAGAACACTTGATATATGTCTTGCAATTGAATACTCGTGGTGACAATTGGGTATCGTATTGATTCACTTGATATATGTTTTGGCACTCAACTGGCGGATTCCCGAGGTGACATTGTGGTAACCTATGCATAGGGGTTGATGCACATTCTTGTCTTTGTTTCTCCGGTAGAAATCTTGGGGCACTCTTTGAAGTTCTTTGTGTTGGATTGAATATTATGAATCTAAATTTGCTTTGGTGTTATTTTAGTACGGACTCTTGGTTAGATCAATCGGAAAGAATAGCTTTGTGTTATTTTAGTACGAACTCTAGGATATATTGATCGGAAAGAATAGCTTTGAGGTGGTTTCGTACCCTACAAACAATTCCATCTTATGTTCTTCGCTAGATAGGAACTTTGGAGTGATTCTTCGTTGCACCTTGAGGGACGGTTATATGATCCAATTATATTAGCATTGCTGAGAGGTTGCACTAGCGAAAGTACGGACCCTAGGCCTCATTATCAAGCATTGCAATACCGTTTTTGTTCCCGTTTACTATTTGCTACCTTGCTGTTTTTATTTATTCAGATTATAAAAATATATTTCTACCATCAATATTACACTTTTATCACCATCTCTTCGCCAAACTAGTGCACCTATACAATTTTCCATTGTATTGGGTATGTTGGGGACACAAGAGATTGCTTGTATTTGGTTGCAGGGTCATTGGAGAGAGACCATCTTCATCCTACACCTCTCATGGATTGATAAACCTTAGGTCATCCACTTGAGAGAAAATTGCTATTGTCCTACAAAACTCTGCGCTTGGAGGCCCAATACGTGTCTACAAGAATAAAGTTGTGTAGTAGACATCAGAGCAAACAACGAAAAACTTCAAAGCATGGCGAGCGCTCCTAGCTCTTCCTCGCGCCCACATGGCCCTCAAGAGGGTGATTGGCGAAGTTGCTCAGTGTCTCACCTCCAGCTGAATCGACTTCAGACCCAAGGACATCTCCCTCTCGCAGATCTAGTCCCTGTGCGAGCGGGATTGGCCTCGATTGGCAATGATGTGCTAGCAGATAATTTTCCCAACCCCAACAAGGAGGAGAGGGTGTGCTTCGTCTTGTTTCTCATGCGAGGCTTAGGATTTCTGATCCACCCCTTTCTCAGAGGTCTACTAGAATTCTATAGGATCCAACTGCACAACCTCACGCCAGGTTCTATCCTGCACATCTCGGGTTTTGTTGCTCTCTACGAACTATTTTTAGGCTATGAGGCTCATTTTGAACTATGGAGAAAGTTCTTTTGCCTCGTCTCTCGTCATCGAGGGGGTTCCATATTTGAAGTGGGCGGCGCCGAAGTATGGCGCATAGCCGGATCAGGTATCCCAAGAATGTTCTTTGGAATGGTTTTATATTGAAGACGTTCCCCTTCCGGACCCAGTTCAGCGTGGACTCCCTGAATTTTCCAGTGCTCCTTTGAAGAAGTGCCTCAATTGGCGCCCTCGGAGTCCCAAAGAAGAAGAAAGTGCGGAAGTGAAGAGGTTGGTCAGCAAGGTCAGATTACTTGCTCATTCCGAATTTTCAATAATCGAAGTCATGGCCATTGCGATAAAGTGATGTATCCATCCCCTCCAGTCCAGAGTGACCCCTTTATGGTGTTACAACGGAGAGGACGACGTGTATCGTTATAGGCGCAAGGGCCTGGATACCCCAACCGAACTAGCCATCATCCTGTCCGATCTTTATAAGGGGGAGAAAGAAGACTTCGTCCATTTAAATTGCCGGGGAGGTTTCTCCATGTATAACCCCATCGAATGGGTTAGTTTTTGATTATCAGCACTGTTCTATCTCGTTATCGAGGTATGCTAATCAAATTATTCTGGTTGTCTTAAAGCAGACATGGAGGAAGGTGATCGAAAATATTCACTGCCCCTCCCCACAGCCAGAAGATTATGCTCGCCACGAAGACCCCGGGTTCTGTGAGGATCCAGATATATTCATAGAGTTTGATGATGGAATATTTTATCAAGCGAGCCTTGACGGCTCGGAGGTGGCTATTATGGCCGACTACCCACACCCTTTCCCTTTCTCCATTGTAAGTACTCGGAAAACTTCCTCAGAAAAGGAGTCCCTACTTGCCTCTCACATCACACTGCATTGTGATTTATAGGATCGGCGCTCATCGAGCCGCACTCCATCGAGAGTGGCCTCTAGGAGGGCAGCATCTACGCAGGGCAAGCGTTCAAAACGAAAGGAAACCGGGAGCGTTGTCGAGCCTCCTCCCTCTTCAAAGAGGTATGTCCTTTGGCATGTGCCTAGGCATGAGATCAGATTGTTATATTTCTCCTCCTATCTTATTTCAGGAGGGGCACACGGCAAACCATGTCCAAACGCCCTGCTAGCCGAGCATAAGCTAATCCGGAGTGATTCTTCGTTACACTTTGAGGGATAATCATATGATCCAACTATGTTAGCATTGTTGAGAGATTGCACTAGCGAAAGTACGGACCCTAGGCCTTGTTTTTAAGCATTGCAATACCGTTTTTGTGCCCGTTTACTATTTACTACCTTGTTGTTTTTATTTATTCAGATTATAAAAATATATTTCTACCATCCATATTACACTTTTATCACCATCTCTTTGCCGAACTAGTGCACCTATACAATTTGCCATTGAATTGGGTGTGTTGGGGACACAAGAGATTTCTTGTATTTAGTTGCAGGGTTGTTTGAGAGAGACCATATTCATCGTACACCTCCCACAGATTGATAAACCTTGGGTCATCCACTTGAGGGAAAATTACTACTGCCCTACAAAACTCTGCACTTCGAGGCCCAACACGTTCCTACAAGAATAAAGTTGTGTAGTAGACATCAGACCCCTGTAGTGCTTTTCTTGTATAGTTCACCCTCATGAACTTTTTAGGCTTTAGAGCGGCGAACAATGCGGTGGCCCTCGTTTTGATCATCAGGAAGCTCCTGCCTATTAAGATAGGCCAAGAAGGCTACGGTCCATGGAGCGATAACAACCATGACCTCATGAGGCAGAGGGTGTTAATTCGGTTTCCGAACCCCCGATGATATCTGTATTGTGTTTGGCTGATGGGGGCGTGATCAGGTCGACATTGGCGTCTCTGCTCTCGTCCTGCCATACTACAGATGGCTTGAAGAGCCTTTCCACAAAGGTATTAGGCGGGACGGGGTCGCGCTTGGCGCCTATTCGCGCGAGTATGTCCACTGCCTGATTATTGTCTTGAGCGGCATGATGAAATTCAAGCCCCTCGAACCGAGCCGGAATTTTTAATACGGCGTTTCGATATACCATCATTTTTGGGTCTTTTGCATCGAGCTCTCCATTTACCTAGGATATTGCAAGGTTTGAGACACCACGCACCTCTAGGCATTGTATGCCCATGAAGACAGCCATGCGGAGGCCATGTAGAAGGCCTCGTATTTGGCTGCGTTATTGGAGTCCGTATACATGATTTGCAGCATGTAGTGGACTGTGTCCCCCGTAGGGGATGTCAAGATGACACCAGCCCCCAGTCCGGCTAGCATTTTGGAGCCGTCGAAGTACATGACCAGTTGGAGTATGAACTGTATTCTTTAGGGAGCTCGGCTTCCGTCCACTCGGTGATGAAGTCGGCCAGCACCTGAGATTTAATAGCTCGGCGCCGCTTGTATGTTATTTCAAATGGTAAGAGCTCAATGACCCATTTAGCTATATGGCCGATGGCATCCCTGTTGTTTATAATGTCGTTGAGTGGTACTTCGGATGCTACCGTGATCGAGCACTCTTGAAAATAGTGCTGGAGTTTTGGGGATGCCATAAAGACCACGTAAGCTATCTTTTAGTAGTGAGGGTATCGGGATTTGCATGGTGTAAGGACCTCCGATACGTAATACACTGGTTTCTAGATGAGGAATTTATGTCCCTCTTCCCCTCACTCAACGACGAGTACAACGCTCACTACCTGGTGAGTTGTGGATATATAAAGCAACATAGGCTCGCCAACACTTGGGGCGGCTAGGACTGGGTTGCCTACTAATAAGGTTTTTATTTTTTCCAATCCGGCTGTAGCCGCATCCGTCCACTCAAAGTTATCGGTGCGTCTAAGCAGTCTATAAAGTGGTAATGCTTTTTCTCCTGATCTAGTGTTGACGAAGCCCCCCGTCCAACCGAGGTCACGTGGTATGTCAGTACACCAAGTTGTCGATACTTCCCAACCCGGATCATTTTCCTGTGCACAAAAAACAGTGCAAACCGGAGATAATAGTAATAATAATAATTAAAAAAAACGTTGCATAATAAATAATTTATGCAAAGTGAGTAATAAAAGAAATATGGCCTGGCGCCGAAGTCAATGTCGATGCAGGGCGTCGGCATGATGCGGTAAAGGTGTGGCAAAGCCTGAATTCACAGGTCGGTCCGAGTTCCGGAAGCGGCGTTCGCCGGACTATGTACGGAAACTGACCGAACCACCATGCGACCGTCGTTAATGCGGCCACCATTTGATAGACCTGCGTTCATATGATGGACAAAACCAGAGTAATAATTCCTTGGGAAAAATGAACCCAAAC